>NW_023367179.1:0-148690 GCF_902167145.1 Zea mays
TATATTGAAAATGGTCGCTCATGGCTATTTTCAAGGTCGCTCATGGCTATTTTCATAAAAAATGGGGGTTGTGTGGCCATTTATCATCGACTAGAGGCTCATAAACCTCACCCCACATATGTTTCCTTGCCATAGATTACATTCTTGGATTTCTGGTGGAAACCATTTCTTGGTTAAAAACTCGTACGTGTTAGCCTTCGGTATTATTGAAAATGGTCATTCATGGCTATTTTCTGCAAAATGGGGGTTGTGTGGCCATTGATCGTCGACCAGAGGCTCATACACCTCACCCCACATATGTTTCCTTGTCGTAGATCACATTCTTGGATTTCTGGTGGAGACCATTTCTTGGTCAAAAATCCGTAGGTGTTAGCCTTCGATATTATTGAAAATGGTCATTCATGGCTATTTTCGGCAAAATGGGGGTTGTGTGGCCATTGATCGTCGACCAGAGGCTCATACACCTCACCCCACATATGTTTCCTTGTCGTAGATCACATTCTTGGATTTCTGGTGGAGACCATTTCTTGGTCAAAAATCCGTAGGTGTTAGCCTTCGATATTATTGAAAATGGTCGTTCATGGCTATTTTCGACAAAAATGGGGGTTGTGTGGCCATTGATCATCGACCAGAGGCTCATACACCTCACCCCACATATGTTTCCTTGCCATAGATCACATTCTTGGATTTCTGGTGGAAACCATTTCTTGGTCAAAAATCCGTAGGTGTTAGCCTTCGGTATTATTGAAAATGGTCGTTCATGGCTATTTTCGACAAAAATGGGGGTTGTGTGGCCATTGATCATCGACCAGACGCTCATACACCTCACCCCACATATGTTTCCTTGCCATAGATCACATTCTTGGATTTCTGGTGGAGACCATTTCTTGGTCTAAAATCCGTAGGTGTTAGCCTCTAGTATTATTGAAAATGGTCGCTCATGGCTATTTTCAAGGTCGCTCATGGCTATTTTCATAAAAAATGGGGGTTGTGTGGCCATTGATCGTCGACCAGAGGCTCATACACCTCACCCCACATATGTTTCCTTGCCATAGATCACATTCTTGGATTTCTGGTGGAGACCATTTCTTGGTCAAAAATCCGTAGGTGTTAGCCTTCGGTATTATTGAAAATGGTCGTTCATGGCTATTTTCGACAAAAATGGGGGTTGTGTGGCCATTGATCATCGACCAGACGCTCATACACCTCACCCCACATATGTTTCCTTGCCATAGATCACATTCATTGGATTTCTGGTGGAGACCATTTCTTGGTCTAAAATCCGTAGGTGTTAGCCTCTAGTATTATTGAAAATGGTCGCTCATGGCTATTTTCAAGGTCGCTCATGGCTATTTTCATAAAAAATGGGGGTTGTGTGGCCATTTATCATCGACTAGAGGCTCATAAACCTCACCCCACATATGTTTCCTTGCCATAGATTACATTCTTGGATTTCTGGAGGAAACCATTTCTTGGTTAAAAACTCGTACGTGTTAGCCTTCGGTATTATTGAAAATGGTCATTCATGGCTATTTTTGGCAAAATGGGGGTTGTGTGGCCATTGATCATCGACCAGAGGCTCGTACACCTCACCCCACATATGTTTCCTTGCCATAGATCACATTCTTGGATTTCTGGTGGAGACCATTTCTTGGTCAAAAATCCGTACGTGTTAGCCTTTGGTATTTTTGAAAATGATCATTCATGGCTATTTTCGACAAAAATGGGGGTTGTGGCCATTGATCATCGACTAGAGGCTCATACACCTCACCCCACATATGTTTCCTTGCCATAGATCACATTCTAGGATTTCTGGTGGAGACCATTTCTTGGTCAAAAATCCGTAGGTGTTAGCCTTCGGTATTATTGAAAATGGTCATTCATGGCTATTTTCGACAAAAATGGGGGTTGTGTGGCCATTGATCATCGACCAGACGCTCATACACCTCACCCCACATATGTCTCCTTGCCATAGATCACATTCTTGGATTTCTGGTGGAGACCATTTCTTGGTCTAAAATCCGTAGGTGTTAGCCTCTAGTATTATTGAAAATGGTCGCTCATGGCTATTTTCAAGGTCGCTCATGGCTATTTTCATAAAAAATGGAGCTTGTGTGGCCATTAATCATCGACTAGAGGCTCATAAACCTCACCCCACATATTTTTCCTTGCCATAGATTACATTCTTGGATTTCTGGTGGAGACCATTTCTTGGTTAAAAACTCGTACGTGTTAGCCTTCAGTATTATTGAAAATGGTCATTCATGGCTATTTTCGGCAAAATGGGGGTTGTGTGGCCATTGATCGTCGACCAGAGGCTCATACACCTCACCCCACATATGTTTCCTTGCCATAGATCATATTCTTGGATTTCTGGTGGAGACCATTTCTTGGTCAAAAATCCGTAGGTGTTAGCCTTCGGTATTATTGTAAATGGTCATTCATGGCTATTTTCGACAAAAATGGGGGTTGTGTGGCCATTGATCATCGACCAGAGGCTCATACACCTCACTACACATATGTTTCCTTGCCATAGATCACATTCTTGGATTTATGGTGGAGACCATTTCTTGGTCAAAAATCCGTAGGTGTTAGCCTTCAATATCATTGAAAATGGTCGTTCATGGCTATTTTCGACAAAAATTAGGGTTGTGTGGCCATTGATCGTCGACCAGAGGCTCATACACCTCACCCCACATATGTTTCCTTGCCATAGATCACATTCTTGGATTTCTGGTGGAGACCATTTCTTGGTCAAAAATCCGTAGGTGTTAGCCTTCGGTATTATTGAAAATGGTCGTTCATGGCTATTTTCGACAAAAATGGGGGTTGTGTGGCCATTGATCATCGACCAGACGCTCATACACCTCACCCCACATATGTTTCCTTGCCATAGATCACATTCTTGGATTTCTGGTGGAGACCATTTCTTGGTTAAAAACTCGTACGTGTTAGCCTTCGGTATTATTGAAAATGGTCATTCATGGCTATTTTCGGCAAAATGGGGGTTGTGTGGCCATTGATCATCGACCAGAGGCTCGTACACCTCACCCCACATATGTTTCCTTGCCATAGATCACATTCTTGGATTTCTGGTGGAGACCATTTCTTGGTTAAAAATCCGTACGTGTTAGCCTTTGGTATTTTTGAAAATGGTCATTCATGGCTATTTTCGACAAAAATGGGGGTTGTGTGGCCATTGATCATCGACTAGAGGCTCATACACCTCACCCCACATATGTTTCCTTGCCATAGATCACATTCTTGGATTTCTGGTGGAGACCATTTCTTGGTAAAAAACTCGTACGTGTTAGCCTTCGGTATTATTGAAAATGGTCATTCATGGCTATTTTCGGCAAAATGGGGTTGTGTGGCCATTAATCGTCGACCAGAGGCTCATACACCTCACCCCACATATGTTTCCTTGTCGTAGATCACATTCTTGGATTTCTGGTGGAGACCATTTCTTGGTTAAAAACTCGTACGTGTTAGCCTTCGGTATTATTGAAAATGGTCATTCATGGCTATTTTCGGCAAAATGGGGGTTGTGTGGCCATTGATCATCGACCAGAGGCTCGTACGCCTCACCCCACATATGTTTCCTTGCCATAGATCACATTCTTGGATTTCTGGTGGAGACCATTTCTTGGTTAAAAATCCGTACGTGTTAGCCTTTGGTATTTTTGAAAATGGTCATTCATGGCTATTTTCGACAAAAATGGGGGTTGTGTGGCCATTTATCATCGACTAGAGGCTCATAAACCTCACCCCACATATGTTTCATTGCCATAGATTACATTCTTGGATTTCTGGTGGAAACCATTTCTTGGTTAAAAACTCGTACGTGTTAGCCTTCGGTATTATTGAAAATGGTCATTCATGGCTATTTTCGGCAAAATGGGGTTGTGTGGCCATTAATCGTCGACCAGAGGCTCATACACCTCACCCCACATATGTTTCCTTGTCGTAGATCACATTCTTGGATTTCTGGTGGAGACCATTTCTTGGTTAAAAACTCGTACGTGTTAGCCTTCGGTATTATTGAAAATGGTCATTCATGGCTATTTTCGGCAAAATGGGGGTTGTGTGGCCATTGATCATCGACCAGAGGCTCGTACACCTCACCCCACATATGTTTCCTTGCCATAGATCACATTCTTGGATTTCTGGTGGAGACCATTTCTTGGTTAAAAATCCGTACGTGTTAGCCTTTGGTATTTTTGAAAATGGTCATTCATGGCTATTTTCGACAAAAATGGGGGTTGTGTGGCCATTGATCATCGACTAGAGGCTCATACACCTCACCCCACATATGTTTCCTTGCCATAGATCACATTCTTGGATTTCTGGTGGAGACCATTTCTTGGTAAAAAATCTGTAGGTGTTAGCCTTCGGTATTATTGAAAATGGTCGTTCATGGCTATTTTCGACAAAAATGGGGGTTGTGTGGCCATTGATCATCGACCAGACGCTCATACACCTCACCCCACATATGTTTCCTTGCCATAGATCACATTCTTGGATTTCTGGTGGAGACCATTTCTTGGTCTAAAATCCGTAGGTGTTAGCCTCTAGTATTATTGAAAATGGTCGCTCATGGCTATTTTCAAGGTCGCTCATGGCTATTTTCATAAAAAATGGGGGTTGTGTGGCCATTTATCATCGACTAGAGGCTCATAAACCTCACCCCACATATGTTTCATTGCCATAGATTACATTCTTGGATTTCTGCTGGAAACCATTTCTTGGTTAAAAACTCGTACGTGTTAGCCTTCGGTATTATTGAAAATGGTCATTCATGGCTATTTTCGGCAAAATGGGGGTTGTGTGGCCATTGATCGTCGACCAGAGGCTCATACACCTCACCCCACATATGTTTCCTTGTCGTAGATCACATTCTTGGATTTCTGGTGGAGACCATTTCTTGGTAAAAAATCCGTAGGTGTTAGCCTTCGATATTATTGAAAATGGTCATTCATGGCTATTTTCGGCAAAATGGGGGTTGTGTGGCCATTGATCGTCGACCAGAGGCTCATACACCTCACCCCACATATGTTTCCTTGTCAGTAGATCACATTCTTGGATTTCTGGTGGAGACCATTTCTTGGTCAAAAATCAGTAGGTGTTAGCCTTCGATATTATTGAAAATGGTCGTTCATGGCTATTTTCGACAAAAATGGAGGTTGTGTGGCCATTGATCATCGACCAGAGGCTCATACACCTCACCCCACATATGTTTCCTTGCCATAGATCACATTCTTGGATTTCTGGTGGAGACCATTTCTTGGTCAAAAATCCGTAGGTGTTAGCCTTCGGTATTATTGAAAATGGTCGTTCATGGCTATTTTCGACAAAAATGGGGGTTGTGTGGCCATTGATCATCGACCAGACGCTCATACACCTCACCCACATATGTTTCCTTGCCATAGATCACATTCTTGGATTTCTGGTGGAGACCATTTCTTGGTCTAAAATCCGTAGGTGTTAGCCTCTAGTATTATTGAAAATGGTCGCTCATGGCTATTTTCAAGGTCGCTCATGGCTATTTTCATAAAAAATGGGGGTTGTGTGGCCATTTATCATCGACTAGAGGCTGATAAACCTCACCCCACATATGTTTTCCTTGCCATAGATTACATTCTTGGATTTCTGGTGGAAACCATTTCTTGGTTAAAAACTCGTACGTGTTAGCCTTCGGTATTATTGAAAATGGTCATTCATGGCTATTTTCGGCAAAATGGGGGTTGTGTGGCCATTGATCGTCGACCAGAGGCTCATACACCTCACCCCACATATGTTTCCTTGTCGTAGATCACATTCTTGGATTTCTGGTGGAGACCATTTCTTGGTCAAAAATCCGTAGGTGTTAGCCTTCGATATTATTGAAAATGGTCATTCATGGCTATTTTCGGCAAAATGGGGGTTGTGTGGCCATTGATCGTCGACCAGAGGCTCATACACCTCACCCCACATATGTTTCCTTGTCGTAGATCACATTCTTGGATTTCTGGTGGAGACCATTTCTTGGTCAAAAATCCGTAGGTGCTAGCCTTCAATATTATTGAAAATGGTCGTTCATGGCTATTTTCGACAAAAATGGGGGTTGTGTGGCCATTTATCATCGACCAGAGGCTCATACACCTCACCCCACATATGTTTCCTTGCCATAGATCACATTCTTGGATTTCTGGTGGAGACCATTTCTTGGTCAAAAATCCGTAGGTGTTAGCCTTCGGTATTATTGAAAATGGTCGTTCATGGCTATTTTCGACAAAAATGGGGGTTGTGTGGCCATTGATCATCGACCAGACGCTCATACACCTCACCCCACATATGTTTCCTTGCCATAGATCACATTCTTAGATTTCTGGTGGAGACCATTTCTTGGTCTAAAATCCGTAGGTGTTAGCCTCTAGTATTATTGAAAATGGTCGCTCAGGGCTATTTTCAAGGTCGCTCATGGCTATTTTCATAAAAAATGGGGGTTGTGTGGCCATTGATCGTCGACCAGAGGCTCATACACCTCACCCCACATATGTTTCCTTGCCATAGATCACATTCTTGGATTTCTGGTGGAGACCATTTCTTGGTCAAAATTCCGTAGGTGTTAGCCTTCGGTATTATTGAAAATGGTCGTTCATGGCTATTTTCGACAAAAATGGGGGTTGTGTGGCCATTGATCATCGACCAGACGCTCATACACCTCACCCCACATATGTTTCCTTGCCATAGATCACATTCTTGGATTTCTGGTGGAGACCATTTCTTGGTCTAAAATCCGTAGGTGTTAGCCTCTAGTATTATTGAAAATGGTCGCTCATGGCTATTTTCAAGGTCGCTCATGGCTATTTTCATAAAAAATGGGGGTTGTGTGGCCATTTATCATCGACTAGAGGCTCATAAACCTCACCCCACATATGTTTCCTTACCATAGATTACATTCTTGGATTTCTGGTGGAAACCATTTCTTGGTTAAAAACTCGTACGTGTTAGCCTTCGGTATTATTGAAAATGGTCATTCATGGCTATTTTCGGCAAAATGGGGGTTGTGTGGCCATTGATCGTCGACCAGAGGCTCATACACCTCACCCCACATATGTTTCCTTGTCGTAGATCACATTCTTGGATTTCTGGTGGAGACCATTTCTTGGTCAAAAATCCATAGGTGTTAGCCTTCGATATTATTGAAAATGGTCGTTCATGGCTATTTTCGACAAAAATGGGGGTTGTGTGGCCATTGATTATCGACCAGAGGCTCATACACCTCACCCCACATATGTTTCCTTGCCATAGATCACATTCTTGGATTTCTGGTGGAGACCATTTCTTGGTCAAAAATCCGTAGGTGTTAGCTTTCGGTATTATTGTAAATGGTCATTCATGGCTATTTTCGACAAAAATGGGGGTTGTGTGGCCATTGATCATCGACCAGAGGCTCATACACCTCACCCCACATATGTTTCCTTGCCATAGATCACATTCTTGGATTTCTGGTGGAGACCATTTCTTGGTCAAAAATCCGTAGGTCTTAGCCTCTAATATTATTGAAAATGGTCGCTCATGGCTATTTTCAAGGTCGCTCATGGCTATTTTCATAAAAAATGGGGGTTGTGTGGCCATTTATCATCGACTAGAGGCTCATAAACCTCACCCCACATATGTTTCCTTGCCATAGATTACATTCTTGGATTTCTGGTGGAAACCATTTCTTGGTTAAAAACTCGTACGTGTTAGCCTTCGGTATTATTGAAAATGGTCATTCATGGCTATTTTCGGCAAAATGGGGGTTGTGTGGCCATTGATCGTTGACCAGAGGCTCATACACCTCACCCCACATATGTTTCCTTGTCGTAGATCACATTCTTGGATTTCTGGTGGAGACCATTTCTTGGTCAAAAATCCGTAGGTGTTAGCCTTCGATATTATTGAAAATGGTCGTTCATGGCTATTTTTGACAAAAATGGGAGTTGTGTGGCCATTGATCATCGACCAGAGGCTCATACACCTCACCCCACATATGTTTCCTTGCCATAGATCACATTCTTGGATTTCTGGTGGAGACCATTTCTTGGTCAAAAATCCGTAGGTGTTAGCCTTCGGTATTATTGTAAATGGTCATTCATGGCTATTTTCGACAAAAATGGGGGTTGTGTGGCCATTGATCATCGACCAGAGGCTCATACACCTCACCCCACATATGTTTCCTTGCCATAGATCACATTCTTGGATTTCTGGTGGAGACCATTTCTTGGTCAAAAATCCGTAGGTCTTAGCCTCTAATATTATTGAAAATGGTCGCTCATGGCTATTTTCATAAAAAAATGGGGGTTGTGTGGCCATTTATCATCGACTAGAGGCTCATAAATCTCACCCCACATATGTTTCCTTGCCATAGATCACATTCTTGGATTTTTGGTGGAGACCATTTCTTGGTCAAAAACTCGTACGTGTTAGCCTTCGGTATTATTGAAAATGGTCGTTCATGGCTATTTTCGGCAAAATGGGGGTTATGTGGCCATTGATCATCGACCAGAGGCTCGTACACCTCACCCCACATATGTTTCCTTGTCATAGATCACATTCTTGGATTTCTGGTGGAGACCATTTCTTGGGCAAAAATCCGAATGTGTTAGCCTTTGGTATTTTTGAAAATGGTCATTCATGGCTATTTTCGACAAAAATGGGGGTTGTGTGGCCATTGATCTTCGACCAGAGGCTCATACACCTCACTACACATATGTTTCCTTGCCATAGATCACATTCTTGGATTTATGGTGGAGACCATTTCTTGGTCAAAAATCCGTAGGTGTTAGCCTTCAGTGTCATTGAAAATGGTCGTTCATGGCTATTTTCGACAACAATTAGGGTTGTGTGGCCATTGATCGTCGACCAGAGGCTCATACACCTCACCCCACATATGTTTCCTTGCCATAGATCACATTCTTGGATTTCTGGTGGAGACCATTTCTTGGTCAAAAATCCTTAGGTGTTAGCCTTAGGTATTATTGAAAATGGTCGTTCATGGCTATTTTCGACAAAAATGGGGGTTGTGTGGCCATTGATCATCGACCAGACGCTCATACACCTCACCCCACATATGTTTCCTTGCCATAGATCACATTCTTGGATTTCTGGTGGAGACCATTTCTTGGTCTAAAATCCGTAGGTGTTAGCCTCTAGTATTATTGAAAATGGTCGCTCATGGCTATTTTCAAGGTCGCTCATGGCTATTTTCATAAAAAATGGGGGTTGTGTGGCCATTTATCATCGACTAGAGGCTCATAAACCTCACCCCACATATGTTTCATTGCCATAGATCACATTCTTGGATTTCTGGTGGAGACCATTTCTTGGTTAAAAACTCGTACGTGTTAGCCTTCGGTATTATTGAAAATGGTCGTTCATGGCTATTTTCGGCAAAATGGGGGTTGTGTGGCCATTGATCATCGACCAGAGGCTCGTACACCTCACCCCACATATGTTTCCTTGCCATAGATCACATTCTTGGATTTCTGGTGGAGACCATTTCTTGGTCAAAAATCCGTACGTGTTAGCCTTTGGTATTTTTGAAAATGGTCATTCATGGCTATTTTCGACAAAAATGGGGGTTGTGTGGCCATTGATCTTCGACCAGAGGCTCATACACCTCACTACATATATGTTTCCTTGCCATAGATCACATTCTTGGATTTATGGTGGAGACCATTTCTTGGTCAAAAATCCGTAGGTGTTAGCCTTCAGTGTCATTGAAAATGGTCGTTCATGGCTATTTTCGACAAAAATTAGGGTTGTGTGGCCATTGATCGTCGACCAGAGGCTCATACACCTCACCCCACATATGTTTCTTTGCCATAAATCACATTCTTGGATTATTGGTGGAGACCATTTCTTGGTCAAAAATCCGTAGGTGTTAGCCTTCGGTATTATTGAAAATGGTCGTTCATGGCTATTTTCGACAAAAATGGGGGTTGTGTGTCCATTGATCATCGACCAGACGCTCATACACCTCACCCCACATATGTTTCCTTGCCATAGATCACATTCTTGGATTTCTGGTGGAGACCATTTCTTGGTCTAAAATCCGTAGGTGTTAGCCTCTAGTATTATTGAAAATGGTCGCTCATGGCTATTTTCAAGGTCGCTCATGGCTATTTTCATAAAAAATGGGGGTTGTGTGGCCATTTATCATCGACTAGAGGCTCATAAACCTCACCCCACATATGTTTCCTTGCCATAGATTACATTCTTGGATTTCTGGTGGAAGCCATTTCTTGGTTAAAAACTCGTACGTGTTAGCCTTCGGTATTATTGAAAATGGTCATTCATGGCTATTTTCGGCAAAATGGGGGTTGTGTGGCCATTGATCGTCGACCAGAGGCTCATACACCTCACCCCACATATGTTTCCTTGTCGTAGATCACATTCTTGGATTTCTGGTGGAGACCATTTCTTGGTCTAAAATCCGTAGCTGTTAGCCTCTAGTATTATTGAAAATGGTCGCTCATGGCTATTTTCAAGGTCGCTCATGGCTATTTCATAAAAAATGGGGGTTGTGTGGCCATTTATCATCGACTAGAGGCTCATAAACCTCACCCCACATATGTTTCCTTGCCATAGATTACATTCTTGGATTTCTGGTGGAAGCCATTTCTTGGTTAAAAACTCGTACGTGTTAGCCTTCGGTATTATTGAAAATGGTCATTCATGGCTATTTTCGGCCAAATGGGGGTTGTGTGGCCATTGATCGTCGACCAGAGGCTCATACACCTCACCCCACAAATGTTTCCTTGTCGTAGATCACATTCTTGGATTTCTGGTGGAGACCATTTCTTGGTCAAAAATCCGTAGGTGTTAGCCTTCGATATTATTGAAAATGGTCGTTCATGGCTATTTTCGACAAAAATGGGGGTTGTGTGGCCATTGATCATCGACCAGAGGCTCATACACCTCACCCCACATATGTTTCCTTGCCATAGATCACATTCTTGGATTTCTGGTGGAGACCATTTCTTGGTCAAAAATCCGTAGGTGTTAGCCTTCGGTATTATTGTAAATGGTCATTCATGGCTATTTTCGACAAAAATGGGGGTTGTGTGGCCATTGATCATCGACCATAGGCTCATACACCTCACCCCACATATGTTTCCTTGCCATAGATCACATTCTTGGATTTCTGGTGGAGACCATTTCTTGGTCAAAAATCCGTAGGTCTTAGCCTCTAATATTATTGAAAATGGTCGCTCATGGCTATTTTCATAAAAAAATGGGGGTTGTGTGGCCATTTATCATCGACTAGAGGCTCATAAATCTCACCCCACATATGTTTCCTTGCCATAGATCACATTCTTGGATTTTTGGTGGAGACAATTTCTTGGTCAAAAACTCGTACGTGTTAGCCTTCGGTATTATTGAAAATGGTCGTTCATGGTTATTTTCGGCAAAATGGGGGTTGTGTGGCCATTGATCATCGACCAGAGGCTCGTACACCTCACCCCACATATGTTTCCTTGCCATAGATTACATTCTTGGATTTCTGGTGGAAACCATTTCTTGGTTAAAAACTCGTACGTGTTAGCCTTCGGTATTATTGAAAATGGTCATTCATGGCTATTTTCGGCAAAATGGGGGTTGTGTGGCCATTGATCGTCGACCAGAGGCTCATACACCTCACCCCACAATATGTTTCCTTGTCGTAGATCACATTCTTGCATTTCTGGTGGAGACCATTTCTTGGTCAAAAATCCGTAGGTGTTAGCCTTCGATATTATTGAAAATGGTCGTTCATGGCCATTTTCGACAAAAATGGGGGTTGTGTGGCCATTGATCATCGACCAGAGGCTCATACACCTCACCCCACATATGTTTCCTTGCCATAGATCACATTCTTGGATTTCTGGTGGAGACCATTTCTTGGTCAAAAATCCGTAGGTGTTAGCCTTCGGTATTATTGTAAATGGTCATTCATGGCTATTTTCGACAACAATGTGGGTTGTGTGGCCATTGATCATCGACCAGAGGCTCATACACCTCACCCCACATATGTTTCCTTGCCATAGATCACATTCTTAGATTTCTGGTGGAGACCATTTCTTGGTCAAAAATCCGTAGGTCTTAGCCTCTAATATTATTGAAAATGGTCGCTCATGGCTATTTTCATAAAAAATGGGGGTTGTGTGGCCATTTATCATCGGCTAGAGGCTCATAAATCTCACCCTCTCATATGTTTCCTTGCCATAGATCACATTCTTGGATTTTTGGTGGAGACCATTTCTTGGTCAAAAACTCAGTACGTGTTAGCCTTCGGTATTATTGAAAATGGTCATTCATGGCTATTTTCGGCAAAATGGGGGTTCTGTGGCCATTGATCATCGACCAGAGGCTCGTACACCTCACCCCACATATGTTTCCTTGCCATAGATCACATTCTTGGATTTCTGGTGGAGACCATTTCTTGGGCAAAAATCCGAATGTGTTAGCCTTTGGTATTTTTGAAAATGGTCATTCATGGCTATTTTCGACAAAAATGGGGGTTGTGTGGCCATTGATCTTCGACCAGAGGCTCATACACCTCACTACACATATGTTTCTTTGCCATAAATCACATTCTTGGATTATTGGTGGAGACCATTTCTTGGTCAAAAATCCGTAGGTGTTAGCCTTCGGTATTATTGAAAATGGTCGTTCATGGCTATTTTCGACAAAAATGGGGGTTGTGTGTCCATTGATCATCGACCAGACGCTCATACACCTCACCCCACATATGTTTCCTTGCCATAGATCACATTCTTGGATTTCTGGTGGAGACCATTTCTTGGTCTAAAATCCATAGGTGTTAGCCTCTAGTATTATTGAAAATGGTCGCTCATGGCTATTTTCAAGGTCGCTCATGGCTATTTTCATAAAAAATGGGGGTTGTGTGGCCATTTATCATCGACTAGAGGCTCATAAACCTCACCCCACATATGTTTCCTTGCCATAGATTACATTCTTGGATTTCTGGTGGAAGCCATTTCTTGGTTAAAAACTCGTACGTGTTAGCCTTCGGTATTATTGAAAATGGTCATTCATGGCTATTTTCGGCAAAATGGGGGTTGTGTGGCCATTGATCGTCGACCAGAGGCTCATACACCTCACCCCACATATGTTTCCTTGTCGTAGATCACATTCTTGGATTTCTGGTGGAGACCATTTCTTGGTCTAAAATCCGTAGGTGTTAGCCTCTAGTATTATTGAAAATGGTCGCTCATGGCTATTTTCAAGGTCGCTCATGGCTATTTTCATAAAAAATGGGGGTTGTGTGGCCATTTATCATCGACTAGAGGCTCATAAACCTCACCCCACAATATGTTTCCTTGCCATAGATTACATTCTTGGATTTCTGGTGGAAGCCATTTCTTGGTTAAAAACTCGTACGTGTTAGCCTTCGGTATTATTGAAAATGGTCATTCATGGCTATTTTCGGCCAAATGGGGGTTGTGTGGCCATTGATCGTCGACCAGAGGCTCATACACCTCACCCCACAAATGTTTCCTTGTCGTAGATCACATTCTTGGATTTCTGGTGGAGACCATTTCTTGGTCAAAAATCCGTAGGTGTTAGCCTTCGATATTATTGAAAATGGTCGTTCATGTCTATTTTCGACAAAAATGGGGGTTGTGTGGCCATTGATCATCGACCAGAGGCTCATACACCTCACCCCACATATGTTTCCTTGCCATAGATCACATTCTTGGATTTCTGGTGGAGACCATTTCTTGGTCAAAAATCCGTAGGTGTTAGCCTTCGGTATTATTGTAAATGGTCATTCATGGCTATTTTCGACAAAAATGGGGGTTGTGTGGCCATTGATCATCGACCATAGGCTCATACACCTCACCCCACATATGTTTCCTTGCCATAGATCACATTCTTGGATTTCTGGTGGAGACCATTTCTTGGTCAAAAATCCGTAGGTCTTAGCCTCTAATATTATTGAAAATGGTCGCTCATGGCTATTTTCATAAAAAAAATGGGGGTTGTGTGGCCATTTATCATCGACTAGAGGCTCATAAATCTCACCCCACATATGTTTCCTTGCCATAGATCACATTCTTGGATTTTTGGTGGAGACAATTTCTTGGTCAAAAACTCGTACGTGTTAGCCTTCTGTATTATTGAAAATGGTCGTTCATGGTTATTTTCGGCAAAATGGGGGTTGTGTGGCCATTGATCATCGACCAGAGGCTCGTACACCTCACCCCACATATGTTTCCTTGCCATAGATTACATTCTTGGATTTCTGGTGGAAACCATTTCTTGGTTAAAAACTCGTACGTGTTAGCCTTCGGTATTATTGAAAATGGTCATTCATGGCTATTTTCGGCAAAATGGGGGTTGTGTGGCCATTGATCGTCGACCAGAGGCTCATACACCTCACCCCACATATGTTTCCTTGTCGTAGATCACATTCTTGCATTTCTGGTGGAGACCATTTCTTGGTCAAAAATCCGTAGGTGTTAGCCTTCGATATTATTGAAAATGGTCGTTCATGGCCATTTTCGACAAAAATGGGGGTTGTGTGGCCATTGATCATCGACCAGAGGCTCATACACCTCACCCCACATATGTTTCCTTGCCATAGATCACATTCTTGGATTTCTGGTGGAGACCATTTCTTGGTCAAAAATCCGTAGGTGTTAGCCTTCGGTATTATTGTAAATGGTCATTCATGGCTATTTTCGACAACAATGTGGGTTGTGTGGCCATTGATCATCGACCAGAGGCTCATACACCTCACCCCACATATGTTTCCTTGCCAGAGATCACATTCTTAGATTTCTGGTGGAGACCATTTCTTGGTCAAAAATCCGTAGGTCTTAGCCTCTAATATTATTGAAAATGGTCGCTCATGGCTATTTTCATAAAAAATGGGGGTTGTGTGGCCATTTATCATCGGCTAGAGGCTCATAAATCTCACCCCTCATATGTTTCCTTGCCATAGATCACATTCTTGGATTTTTGGTGGAGACCATTTCTTGGTCAAAAACTCGTACGTGTTAGCCTTCGGTATTATTGAAAATGGTCATTCATGGCTATTTTCGGCAAAATGGGGGTTCTGTGGCCATTGATCATCGACCAGAGGCTCGTACACCTCACCCCACATATGTTTCCTTGCCATAGATCACATTCTTAGATTTCTGGTGGAGACCATTTCTTGGGCAAAAATCCGAATGTGTTAGCCTTTGGTATTTTTGAAAATGGTCATTCATGGCTATTTTCGACAAAAATGGGGGTTGTGTGGCCATTGATCTTCGACCAGAGGCTCATACACCTCACTACACATATGTTTCCTTGCCATAGATCACATTCTTGGATTTATGGTGGAGACCATTTCTTGGTCAAAAATCCGTAGGTGTTAGCCTTCAGTGTCATTGAAAATGGTCGTTCATGGCTATTTTCGACAAAAAATTAGGGTTGTGTGGCCATTGATCGTCGACCAGAGGCTCATACACCTCACCCCACATATGTTTCCTTGCCATAGATCACATTCTTGGATTTCTGGTGGAGACCATTTCTTGGTCAAAAATCCGTAGGTGTTAGCCTTCGGTATTATTGAAAATGGTCGTTCATGGCTATTTTCGACAAAAATGGGGGTTGTGTGGCCATTGATCATCGACCAGACGCTCATACACCTCACCCCACATATGTTTCCTTGCCATAGATCACATTCTTGAATTTCTGGTGGAGACCATTTCTTGGTCTAAAATCCGTAGGTGTTAGCCTTTAGTATTATTGAAAATGGTCGCTCATGGCTATTTTCAAGGTCGCTCATGGCTATTTTCATAAAAAATGGGGGTTGTGTGGCCATTTATCATCGACTAGAGGCTCATAAACCTCACCCCACATATGTTTCCTTCCCATAGATTACATTCTTGGATTTCTGGTGGAAACCATTTCTTGGTTAAAAACTCGTACGTGTTAGCCTTCGGTATTATTGAAAATGGTCATTCATGGCTATTTTCGGCATAATGGGGGTTGTGTGGCCATTGATCGTCGACCAGAGGCTCATACACCTCACCCCACATATGTTTCCTTGTCGTAGATCACATTCTTGGATTTCTGGTGGAGACCATTTCTTGGTCAAAAATCCGTAGGTGTTAGCCTTCGATATTATTGAAAATGGTCGTTCATGGCTATTTTCGACAAAAATGGGGGTTGTGTGGCCATTGATCATCGACTATAGGCTCATACACCTCACCCCACATATGTTTCCTTGCCATAGATCACATTCTTGGATTTCTGGTGGAGACCATTTCTTGGTCAAAAATCCGTAGGTGTTAGCCTTCGGTATTATTGTAAATGGTCATTCATGGCTATTTTCGACAAAAATGGGGGTTGTGTGGCCATTGATCATCGACCAGAGGCTCATACACCTCACCCCACATATGTTTCCTTGCCATAGATCACATTCTTGGATTTATGGTGGAGACCATTTCTTGGTCAAAAATCCGTAGGTGTTAGCCTTCAGTGTCATTGAAAATGGTCGTTCATGGCTATTTTCGACAAAAATTAGGGTTGTGTGGCCATTGATCGTCGACCAGAGGCTCATACACCTCACCCCACATATGTTTCCTTGCCATAGATCACATTCTTGGATTTCTGGTGGAGACCATTTCTTGGTCAAAAATCCGTAGGTGTTAGCCTTCGGTATTATTGTAAATGGTCATTCATGGCTATTTTCGACAAAAATGGGGGTTGTGTGGCCATTGATCATCGACCAGACGCTCATACACCTCACCCCACATATGTTTCCTTGCCATAGATCACATTCTTGGATTTTTGGTGGAGACCATTTCTTGGTCAAAAACTCGTACGTGTTAGCCTTCGGTATTATTGAAAATGGTCGTTCATGGCTATTTTCGGCAAAATGGGGGTTCTGTGGCCATTGATCATCGACCAGAGGCTCGTACACCTCACCCCACATATGTTTCCTTTCCATAGATCACATTTTTGGATTTCTGGTGGAGACCATTTCTTGGTCAAAAATCCGTAGGTGTTAGCCTTCGGTATTATTGTAAATGGTCATTCATGGCTATTTTCGACAAAAATGGGGGTTGTGTGGCCATTGATCATCGACCAGACGCTCATACACCTCACCCCACATATGTTTCCTTGCCATAGATCACATTCTTGGATTTCTGGTGGAGACCATTTCTTGGTCAAAAATCCGTAGGTGTTAGCCTTCGGTATTATTGAAAATGGTCGTTCATGGCTATTTTCGACAAAAATGGGGGTTGTGTGGCCATTGATCATCGACCAGAGGCTCATACACCTCACCCCACATATGTTTCCTTGCCATAGATCACATTCTTGGATTTCTGGTGGAGACCATTTCTTGGTCAAAAATCCGTTGGTGTTAGCCTTCGGTATTATTGAAAATTGTCGTTCATGGCTATTTTCGACAAAAATGGGGGTTGTGTGGCCAATGATCATCGACTAGACGCTCATACACCTCACCCCACATATGTTTCCTTGCCATAGATCACATTCTTGGATTTCTGGTGGAGACCATTTCTTGGTCTAAAATCCATAGGTGTTAGCCTCTAGTATTATTGAAAATGGTCGCTCATGGCTATTTTCAAGGTCGCTCATGGCTATTTTCATAAAAAATGGGGGTTGTGTGGCCATTTATCATCGACTAGAGGCTCATAAACCTCGCCCCACATATGTTTCCTTGCCATAGATCACATTCTTGGATTTCTGGTGGAGACCATTTCTTGGTTAAAAACTCGTACGTGTTAGCCTTCGGTATTATTGAAAATGGTCGTTCATGGCTATTTTCGGCAAAATGGGGGTTGTGTGGCCATTCATTATCGACCAGAGGCTCGTACACCTCACCCCACATATGTTTCCTTGCCATAGATCACATTCTTGGATTTCTGGTGGAGACCATTTCTTGGTTAAAAATCCGTACGTGTTAGCCTTTGGTATTTTTGAAAATGGTCATTCATGGCTATTTTCGACAAAAAATGGGGGTTGTGTGGCCATTGATCTTCGACCAGAGGCTCATACACCTCACTACACATATGTTTCCTTGCCATAGATCACATTCTTGGATTTATGGTGGAGACCATTTCTTGGTCAAAAATCCGTAGGTGTTAGCCTTCAGTGTCATTGAAAATGGTCGTTCATGGCTATTTTCGACAAAAATTAGGGTTGTGTGGCCATTGATCGTCGACCAGAGGCTCATACACCTCACCCCACATTTGTTTCCTTGCCATAGATCACATTCTTGGATTTCTGGTGGAGACCATTTCTTGGTCAAAAATCCTTAGGTGTTAGCCTTCGGTATTATTGAAAATGGTCGTTCATGGCTATTTTCGACAAAAATGGGGGTTGTGTGGCCATTGATCATCGACCAGACGCTCATACACCTCACCCCACATATGTTTCCTTGCCATAGATCACATTCTTGGATTTCTGGTGGAGACCATTTTTTGGTCTAAAATCCGTAGGTGTTATCCTCTAGTATTATTGAAAATGGTCGCTCATGGCTATTTTCAAGGTCGCTCATGGCTATTTTCATAAAAAATGGGGGTTGTGTGGCCATTTATCATCGACTAGAGGCTCATAAACCTCACCCCACATATGTTTCCTTGCCATAGATTACATTCTTGGATTTCTGGTGGAAACCATTTCTTGGTAAAAAACTCGTACGTGTTACCCTTCGGTATTATTGAAAATGGTCATTCATGGCTATTTTCGGCAAAATGGGGGTTGTGTGGCCATTGATCATCAACCAGAGGCTCGTACACCTCACCCCACATATGTTTCCTTGCCATAGATCACATTCTTGGATTTTTGGTGGAGACCATTTCTTGGTCAAAAACTCGTACGTGTTAGCCTTCGGTATTATTGAAAATGGTCGTTCATGGCTATTTTCGGCAAAATGGGGGTTCTGTGGCCATTGATCATCGACCAAAGGCTCGTACACCTCACCCCACATATGTTTCCTTTCCATAGATCACATTCTTGGATTTCTGGTAGAGACCATTTCTTGGTCAAAAATCCGTAGGTGTTAGCCTTCGGTATTATTGTAAATGGTCATTCATGGCTATTTTTGACAAAAATGGGGGTTGTGTGGCCATTGATCATCGACCAGACGCTCATACACCTCACCCCACATATGTTTCCTTGCCATAGATCACATTCTTGGATTTCTGGTGGAGACCATTTCTTGGTCAAAAATCCGTAGGTGTTAGCCTTCGGTATTATTGAAAATGGTCGTTCATGGCTATTTTCGACAAAAATGGGGGTTGTGTGGCCATTGATCATCGACCAGAGGCTCATACACCTCACCCCACATATGTTTCCTTGCCATAGATCACATTCTTGGATTTCTGGTGGAGACCATTTCTTGGTCAAAAATCCGTAGGTGTTAGCCTTCGGTATTATTGAAAATGGTCGTTCATGGCTATTTTCGACAAAAATGGGGGTTGTGTGGCCATTGATCATCGACCAGACGCTCATACACCTCACCCCACATATGTTTCCTTGTCATAGATCACATTCTTGGATTTCTGGTGAGACCATTTCTTGGTCTAAAATCCATAGGTGTTAGCCTCTAGTATTATTGAAAATGGTCGCTCATGGCTATTTTCAAGGTCGCTCATGGCTATTTTCATAAAAAATGGGGGTTGTGTGGCCATTTATCATCGACTAGAGGCTCATAAACCTCGCCCCACATATGTTTCCTTGCCATAGATCACATTCTTGGATTTCTGGTGGAGACCATTTCTTGGTTAAAAACTCGTACGTGTTAGCCTTCGGTATTATTGAAAATGGTCGTTCATGGCTATTTTCGGCAAAATGGGGGTTGTGTTACCATTCATTAATGACCAGAGGCTCATACACCTCACCCCTCATATGTTTCCTTGCCATAGATCACATTCTTGGATTTCTGGTGGAGACCATTTCTTGGTCAAAAATCCGTACGTGTTAGCCTTTGGTATTTTTGAAAATGGTCATTCATGGCTATTTTCGACAAAAATGGGGGTTGTGTGGCCATTGATCTTCGACCAGAGGCTCATACACCTCACTACACATATGTTTCCTTGCCATAGATCACATTCTTGGATTTATGGTGGAGACCATTTCTTGGTCAAAAATCCGTAGGTGTTAGCCTTCAGTGTCATTGAAAATGGTCGTTCATGGCTATTTTCGACAAAAATTAGGGTTGTGTGGCCATTGATCGTCGACCAGAGGCTCATACACCTCACCCCACATATGTTTCCTTGCCATAGATCACATTCTTCGATTTCTGGTGGAGACCATTTCTTGGTCAAAAATCCGTAGGTGTTAGCCTTCGGTATTATTGAAAATGGTCGTTCATGGCTATTTTCGACAAAAATGGGGGTTGTGTGGCCATTGATCATCGACCAGACGCTCATACACCTCACCCCACATATGTTTCCTTGCCATAGATCACATACTTGGATTTCTGGTGGAGACCATTTCTTGTTCTAAAATCCGTAGGTGTTAGCCTCTAGTATTATTGAAAATGGTCGCTCATGGCTATTTTCAAGGTCGCTCATGGCTATTTTCATAAAAAATGGGGGTTGTGTGGCCATTTATCATCGACTAGAGGCTCATAAACCTCACCCCACATATGTTTCCTTGCCATAGATTACATTCTTGGATTTCTGGTGGAAACCATTTCTTGGTTAAAAACTCGTACGTGTTAGCCTTCGGTATTATTGAAAATGGTCATTCATGGCTATTTTCGGCAAAATGGGGGTTGTGTGGCCATTGATCATCAACCAGAGGCTCGTACACCTCACCCCACATATATTTCCTTGCCATAGATCACATTCTTGGATTTCTGGTGGAGACCATTTCTTGGTTAAAAATCCGTACGTGTTAGCCTTTGGTATTTTTGAAAATGGTCATTCATGGCTATTTTCGACAAAAATGGGGGTTGTGTGGCCATTGATCATCGACTAGAGGCTCAGACACCTCACCCCACATATGTTTCCTTGCCATAGATCACATTCTTGGATTTCTGGTGTAGACATTTCTTGGTCAAAAATCCGTAGGTGTTAGCCTTCGGTATTATTGAAAATGGTCGTTCATGGCTATTTTCGACAAAAATGGGGGTTGTGTGGCCATTGATCATCGACCAGACGCTCATACACCTCACCCCACATATGTTTCCTTGCCATAGATCACATTCTTGGATTTCTGGTGGAGACCATTTCTTGGTCTAAAATTCGTAGGTGTTAGCCACTAGTATTATTGAAAATGGTCGCTCATGGCTATTTTCAAGGTCGCTCATGGCTATTTTCATAAAAAATGGGGGTTGTGTGGCCATTTATCATCGACTAGAGGCTCATAAACCTCACCCCACATATGTTTCCTTGCCATAGATTACATTCTTGGATTTCTGGTGGAAACCATTTCTTGGTTAAAAACTCGTACGTGGTAGCCTTCGGTATTATTGAAAATGGTCATTCATGGCTATTTTCGGCAAAATGGGGGTTGTGTGGCCACTGATCATCGACCAGAGGCTCATACACCTCACCCCACATATGTTTCCTTGCCATAGATCACATTCTTGGATTTTTGGTGGAGACCATTTCTTGGTCAAAAATCCGTAGGTGTTAGCCTTCGGTATTATTGAAAATGGTCGTTCATGGCTATTTTTGACAAAAATGGGGTTTGTGTGGCCATTGATCATCGACTAGAGGCTCATACACCTCACCCCACATATGTTTCCTTGCCATAGATCACATTCTTGGATTTCTGGTGGAGACCATTTCTTGGTCAAAAAACCGTAGGTGTTAGCCTTCGGTATTATTGAAAATGGTCGTTCATGGCTATTTTCGACAAAAATGGGGGTGTGTGGCCATTGATCATCGACCAGATGCTCATACACCTCACCCCACATATGTTTCCTTGCCATAGATCACATTCTTGGATTTCTGGTGGAGACCATTTCTTGGTCTAAAATCCGTAGGTCTTAGCCTCTAGTATTATTGAAAATGGTCGCTCATGGCTATTTTCATAAAAAATGGGGGTTGTGTGGCCATTTATCATCACCTAGAGGCTCATAAACCTCACCCCACATATGTTTCCTTGCCATAGATCACATTCTTGGATTTCTGGTGGAGACCATTTCTTGGTTAAAAACTCGTACGTGTTAGCCTTCGGTATTATTGAAAATGGTCGTTCATGGCTATTTTCGGCAAAATGGGGGTTGTGTGGCCATTGATCACCGACCAGAGGATCATACACCTCACCCCACATATGTTTCCTTGCCATAGATCACATTCTTGGATTCCTGGTGGAGACCATTTCTTGGTCAAAAAACCATACATGTTAGCCTTTGGTATTTTTGAAAATGGTCATTCATGGCTATTTTCGACAAAAATGGGGGTTGTGTGGCCATTGATCATCGACTAGAGGCTCATACACCTCACCCCACATATGTTTCCTTGCCATAGATCACATTCTTGGATTTCTGGTGGAGACCATTTCTTGGTCAAAAATCCGTAGGTGTTAGCCTTCGGTATTATTGAAAATGGTCGTTCATGGCTATTTTCGACAAAAATGGGAGTTGTGTGGCCATTGATCATCGACCAGACGCTCATACACCTCACCCCACATTTGTTTCCTTGCCATAGATCACATTCTTGGATTTCTGGTGGAGACCATTTCTTGGTCTAAAATCCGTAGGTGTTAGCCTCTAGTATTATTGAAAATGGTCGCTCATGGCTATTTTCAAGGTCGCTCATGGCTATTTTCATAAAAAATGGGGGTTGTGTGGCCATTTATCATCGACTAGAGGCTCATAAACCTCACCCCACATATGTTTCCTTGCCATAGATTACATTCTTGGATTTCTGGTGGAAACCATTTCTTGGTTAAAAACGCGTACGTGTTAGCCTTCAGTATTATTGAAAATGGTCATTCATGTCTATTTTCGGCAAAATGGGGGTTGTGTGGCCATTGATCGTCGACCAGAGGCTCATACACCTCACCCCACATATGTTTCCTTGTTGTAGATCACATTCTTGGATTTCTGGTGGAGACCATTTCTTGGTCAAAAAACCGTAGGTGTTAGCCTTCGATATTATTGAAAATGGTCGTTCATGGCTATTTTTGACAAAAATGGGGGTTGTGTGGCCATTGATCATCGACCAGAGGCTCATACACCTCACCCCACATATGTTTCCTTGCCATAGATCACATTCTTGGATTTCTGGTGGAGACCATTTCTTGGTCAAAAACTCGTACGTGTTAGCCTTCGGTATTATTGAAAATGGTCGTTCATGGCTATTTTCGGCAAAATGGGGGTTCTATGGCCATTGATCATCGACCAGAGGCTCGTACACCTCACCCCACATATGTTTCCTTGCCATAGATCACATTCTTGGATTTCTGGTGGAGACCATTTCTTGGTCAAAAATCCGTAGGTGTTAGCCTTCGGTATTATTGAAAATGGTCGTTCATGGCTATTTTCGGCAAAATGGGGGTTCTGTGGCCATTGATCATCGACCAGAGGCTCGTACACCTCACCCCACATATGTTTCCTTGCCATAGATCACATTCTTGGATTTCTGGTGGAGACCATTTCTTGGTCAAAAATCCGTAGGTGTTAGCCTTCGGTATTATTGAAAATGGTCGTTCATGGCTATTTTCGACAAAAATGGGGGTTGTGTGGCCTTTGATCATCGACCAGAGGCTCATACACCTCACCCCACATATGTTTCCTCGCCATAGATCACATTCTTGGATTTCTGGTGGAGACCATTTCTTGGTCAAAAATCCGTAGGTCTTAGCCTCTAATATTATTGAAAATGGTCGCTCATGGCTATTTTCGGCAAAATGGGGGTTCTGTGGCCATTGATCGTCGACCAGAGGCTCATACACCTCACCCCACATATGTTTCCTTGTTGTAGATCACATTCTTGGATTTCTGGTGGAGACCATTTCTTGGTCAAAAAACCGTAGGTGTTAGCCTTCGATATTATTGAAAATGGTCGTTCATGGCTATTTTTGACAAAAATGGGGGTTGTGTGGCCATTGATCATCGACCAGAGGCTCATACACCTCACCCCACATATGTTTCCTTGCCATAGATCACATTCTTGGATTTCTGGTGGAGACCATTTCTTGGTCAAAAACTCGTACGTGTTAGCCTTCGGTATTATTGAAAATGGTCGTTCATGGCTATTTTCGGCAAAATGGGGGTTCTATGGCCATTGATCATCGACCAGAGGCTCGTACACCTCACCCCACATATGTTTCCTTGCCATAGATCACATTCTTGGATTTCTGGTGGAGACCATTTCTTGGTCAAAAATCCGTAGGTGTTAGCCTTCGGTATTATTGAAAATGGTCGTTCATGGCTATTTTCGGCAAAATGGGGGTTCTGTGGCCATTGATCATCGACCAGAGGCTCGTACACCTCACCCCACATATGTTTCCTTGCCATAGATCACATTCTTGGATTTCTGGTGGAGACCATTTCTTGGTCAAAAATCCGTAGGTGTTAGCCTTCGGTATTATTGAAAATGGTCGTTCATGGCTATTTTCGACAAAAATGGGGGTTGTGTGGCCACTGATCATCGACCAGACGCTCATACACCTCACCCCACATATGTTTCCTTGCCATAGATCACATTCTTGGATTTCTGGTGGAGACCATTTCTTGGTCTAAAATCCGTAGGTGTTAGCCTCTAGTATTATTGAAAATGGTCGCTCATGGCTATTTTCAAGGTCGCTCATGGCTATTTTCATAAAAAATGGGGGTTGTGTGGCCATTTTCATCGACTAGAGGTTCATAAACCTCACCCCACATATGTTTCCTTGCCATAGATCACATTCTTAGATTTCTGGTGGAGACCATTTCTTGGTCAAAAATCCGTACGTGTTAGCCTTTGGTATTTTTGAAAATGGTCGTTCATGGCTTGGTCGATGATCAATGGCTACACAACCCCCATTTTTTATGAAAATAGCCATGAGCGACCATTTTCAATAATACTAGAGGCTAAGACCTATGGATTTTTGACCAAGAAATGGTCTCCACCAGAAATCCAAGAATGTGATCTATGGCAAGGAAACATATGTGGGGTGAGGTGTATGAGCCTCTGGTCGATGATCAATGGCCACACAACCCCCATTTTTGTCGAAATAGCCATGAACGACCATTTTCAATAATACCGAAGGCTAACACCTACGGATTTTTGACCAAGAAATGGTCTCCACCAGAAATCCAAGAATGTGATCTATGGCAAGGAAACATATGTGGGGTGAGGTGTATGAGCGTCTGGTCGATGATCAATGGCCACACAACCCCCATTTTTGTCAAAAATAGCCATGAATGACCATTTACAATAATACCGAAGGCTAACACCTACGGATTTTTGACCAAGAAATGGTCTCTACCAGAAATCCAAGAATGTGATCTATGGAAAGGAAACATATGTGGGGTGAGGTGTACGAGCCTTTGGTCGATGATCAATGGCCACAGAACCCCCATTTTGCCGAAAATAGCCATGAACGACCATTTTCAATAATACCGAAGGCTAACACGTACGAGTTTTTGACCAAGAAATGGTCTCCACCAAAAATCCAAGAATGTGATCTATGGCAAGGAAACATATGTGGGGTGAGGTGTACGAGCCTCTGGTTGATGATCAATGGCCACACAACCCCCATTTTGCCGAAAATAGCCATGAATGACCATTTTCAATAATACCGAAGGGTAACACGTACGAGTTTTTTACCAAGAAATGGTTTCCACCAGAAATCCAAGAATGTAATCTATGGCAAGGAAACATATGTGGGGTGAGGTGTATGAGCCTCTCGTCGATGATCAATGGCCACACAACCCCCATTTTTGTCGAAAATAGCCATGAATGACCATTTACAATAATACCGAAGGCTAACACCTACGGATTTTTGACCAAGAAATGGTCTCCACCAGAAATCCAAGAATGTGATCTATAGCAAGGAAACATATGTGGGGTGAGGTGTATGAGCCTCTGGTCGACGATCAATGGCCACACAACCCTAATTTTTGTCGAAAATAGCCATGAACGACCATTTTCAATGACACTGAAGGCTAACACCTACGGATTTTTGACCAAGAAATGGTCTCCACCATAAATCCAAGAATGTGATCTATGGCAAGGAAACATATGTGTAGTGAGGTGTATGAGCCTCTGGTCGAAGATCAATGGCCACACAACCCCCATTTTTGTCGAAAATAGCCATGAATGACCATTTTCAAAAATACCAAAGGCTAACACATTCGGATTTTTGCCCAAGAAATGGTCTCCACCAGAAATCCAAGAATGTGATCTATGGCAAGGAACCATATGTGGGGTGAGGTGTATGAGCCTCTGGTCGATGATCAATTGCCACACAACCCCCATTTTGTCGAAAATAGCCATGAACGACCATTTTCAATAATACCGAAGGCTAACACCTACGGATTTTTGACCAAGGAATGGTCTCCACCATAAATCCAAGAATGTGATCTATGGCAAGGAAACATATGTGTAGTGAGGTGTATGAGCGTCTGGTCGATGATCAATGGCCACACAACCCCCATTTTTGTCGAAAATAGCCATGAACGACCATTTTCAATAATACCGAAGGCTAACACCTACGGATTTTTGACCAAGAAATGGTCTCCACCAGAAATCCAAGAATGTGATCTATGGCAAGGAAACATATGTGGGGTGAGGTGTATGAGCCTCTGGTCGATGATCAATGGCCATACAACCCCCATTTTTGTCGAAAATAGCCATGAACGACTATTTTCAATAATATCGAAGGCTAACACCTACGGATTTTTGACCAAGAAATGGTCTCCACCAGAAATCCAAGAATGTGATCTACGACAAGGAAACATATGTGGGGTGAGGTGTATGAGCCTCTGGTCGACGATCAATGGTCACACAACCTCCATTTTCAATCATACCGAAGGGTAACACGTACGGATTTTTGACCAAGAAATGGTCTCCACCAGAAATCCAAGAATGCGATCTATGGCAAGGAAACATATGTGGGGTGAGGTGTATGAGCGTCTGGTCGATGATCAATGGCCACACAACCCCCATTTTTGTCGAAAATAGCCATGAACGACCATTTTCAATAATACCGAAGGCTAACACCTACGGATTTTTTACCAAGAAATGGTCTCCACCAGAAATCCAAGAATGTGATCTACGACAAGGAAACATATGTGGGGTGAGGTGTATGAGCCTCTGGTCGACGATCAATGGCCACACAACCCCCATTTTGCCGAAAATAGCCATGAACGACCATTTTCAATAATACCGAAGGCTAACACCTACGGATTTTTGACCAAGAAATGGTCTCCACCAGAAATCCAAGAATGTGATCTATGGCAAGGAAACATATGTGGGGTGAGGTGTATGATCCTCTAGTCGATGATCAATGGCCACACAACCCCCATTTTTGTCGAAAATAGCCATTAATGACCATTTTCAAAAATACTAAAGGCTAACACGTACAGATTTTTGACCAAGAAATGGTCTCCACCAGAAATCCAAGAATGTGATCTATGGCAAGGAAACATATGTGGGGTGAGGTGTATGAGCGTCTGGTCGATGATCAATGGCCACACAACCCCCATTTTTGTCGAAAATAGCCATGAACGACCATTTTCAATAATATCGAAGGCTAACACCTACGGATTTTTGACCAAGAAATGGTCTCCACCAGAAATCCAAGAATGTGATCTACGACAAGGAAACATATGTGGGGTGAGGTGTATGAGCCTCTGGTCGACGATCAATGGCCACACAACCCCCATTTTGCCGAAAATAGCCATGAATGACCATTTTCAATAATACCGAAGGCTAACACGTACGAGTTTTTAACCAAGAAATGGTTTCCACCAGAAATCCAAGAATGTGATCTATGGCAAGGAAACATATGTGGGGTGAGGTGTATGAGCCTCTGGTCGATGATCAATGGCCACACAACCCTAATTTTTGTCGAAAATAGCCATGAACGACCATTTTCAATAATACTAGAGGCTAACACCTACGGATTTTAGACCAAGAAATGGTCTCCACCAGAAATCTAAGAATGTGATCTATGGCAAGGAAACATATGTGGGGTGAGGTGTATGAGCGTCTGGTCGATGATCAATGGCCACACAACCCCCATTTTTGTCGAAAATAGCCATGAACGACCATTTTCAATAATACCGAAGGCTAACACCTACGGATTTTTGACCAAGAAATGGTCTCCACCAGAAATCCAAGAATGTGATCTATGGCAAGGAAACATATGTGGGGTGAGGTGTATGAGCCTCTGGTCGATGATCAATGGCCACACAACCCCCATTTTTGTCGAAAATAGCCATGATCGACCATTTTCAATAATATCGAAGGCTAACACCTACGGATTTTAGACCAAGAAATGGTCTCCACCAGAAATCCAAGAATGTGATCTATGGCAAGGAAACATATGTGGGGTGAGGTGTATGGGCATCTGGTCGATGATCAATGGCCACACAACCCCCATTTTTGTCAAAAATAGCCATGAACGACCATTTTCAATAATACCGAAGGCTAACACCTACGGATTTTTGACCAAGAAATGGTCTCCACCAGAAATCCAAGAATGTGATCTATGGCAAGGAAACATATGTGGGGTGAGGTGTATGAGCCTCTGGTCGATGATCATTGGCACACAACCCCCATTTTTGTCGAAAATAGCCATGAACGACCATTTTCAATAATATCGAAGGCTAACACCTACGAATTTTTGACCAAGAAATGGTCTCCACCAGAAATCCAAGAATGTGATCTATGGCAAGGAAACATATGTGGGGTGAGGTGTATGAGCCTCTGGTCGATGATCATTGGCCACACAACCCCCATTTTTGTCGAAAATAGCCATGAACGACCATTTTCAATAATATCGAAGGCTAACACCTACGAATTTTTGACCAAGAAATGGTCTCCACCAGAAATCCAAGAATGTGATCTACGACAAGGAAACATATGTGGGGTGAGGTGTATGAGCCTCTAGTCGACGATCAATGGCCACACAACCCCCATTTTGCCGAAAATAGCCATGAATGACCATTTTCAATAATATCGAAGGCTAACACCTACGGATTTTTGACCAAGAAATGGTCTCCACCAGAAATCCAAGAATGTGATCTACGACAAGGAAACATATGTGGGGTGAGGTGTATGAGCCTCTGGTCGACGATCACTGGCCACACAACCCCCATTTTGCCGAAAATAGCCATGAATGACCATTTTCAATAATACCGAAGGCTAACACGTACGAGTTTTTAACCAAGAAATGGTTTCCACCAGAAATCCAAGAATGTAATCTATGGCAAGGAAACATATATGGGGTGAGGTGTATGAGCCTCTAGTCGATGATAAATGGCCACACAACCCCCATTTTTTATGAAAATAGCCATGAGCGACCTTGAAAATAGCCATGAGCGACCATTTTCAATAATACTAGAGGCTAACACCTACGGATTTTGGACCAAGAAAAGGTCTCCACCAGAAATCCAAGAATGTGATCTATGGCAAGGAAACTTATGTGGGGTGAGGTGTATGAGCGTCTGGTCGATGATCAATGGCCACACAACCCCCATTTTTGTCGAAAATAGCCATGAACGACCATTTTCAATAATACCGAAGGCTAACACCTACGGATTTTTGACCAAGAAATGGTCTCCACCAGAAATCCAAGAATGTGATCTATGGCAAGGAAACATATGTGGGGTGAGGTGTATGAGCCTCTAGTCGATGATCAATGGCCACACAACCCCCAATTTTGTCGAAAATAGCCATGAATGACCATTTTCAAAAATACCAAAGGCTAACACGTACGGATTTTTGACCAAGAAATGGTCTCCACCAGAAATCCAAGAATGTGATCTATGGCAAGGAAACATATGTGGGGTGAGGTGTACGAGCCTCTGGTCGATGATCAATGGCCACACAACCCCCATGTTTGTCGAAAATAGCCATGAATGACCATTTTCAATAATACCGAAGGCTAACACGTACGAGTTTTTAACCAAGAAATGGTTTCCACCAGAAATCCAAGAATGTAATCTATGGCAAGGAAACATATGTGGGGTGAGGTGTATGAGCCTCTGGTCGATGATCAATGGCCACACAACCCCCATTTTTTATGAAAATAGCCATGAGCGACCATTTTCAATAATACTAGAGGCTAAGACCTACGGATTTTTAACCAAGAAATGGTCTCCACCAGAAATCCAAGAATGTGATCTATGACAAGGAAACATATGTGGGGTGAGGTGTATGAGCATCTGGTCGATGATCAATGGCCACACAACCCCCATTTTTGTCGAAAATAGCCATGAACGACCATTTTCAATAATACCAAAGGCTAACACCTACGGATTTTTGACCAAGAAATGGTCGGGGTGAGGTTTACGAGCCTCTGGTCGATGATCAATGGCCACACAACCCCCATTTTTTATGAAAATAGCCATGAGCGACCTTTTCAATAATACTAGAGGCTAACACCTACGGATTTTAGACCAAGAAATGGTTTCCACCAGAAATCCAAGAATGTGATCTATGGCAAGGAAACATATGTGGGGTGAGGTGTATGAGCCTCTGGTCGACGATCAATGGCCACACAACCCCCATTTTGCCGAAAATAGCCATGAATGACCATTTTCAATAATACCGAAGGCTAACACCTACGGATTTTTGACCAAGAAATGGTCTCCACCAGAAATCCAAGAATGTGATCTATGGCAAGTAAACATATGTGGGGTGAGGTGTATGAGCCTCTGGTCGACGATCAATGGCCACACAACCCTAATTTTGTCGAAAATAGCCATGAACGACCATTTTCAATGACACTGAAGGCTAACACCTACGGATTTTTGACCAAGAAATGGTCTCCACCATAAATCCAAGAATGTGATCTATGGCAAGGAAACATATGTGTAGTGAGGTGTATGAGCCTCTGGTCGAAGATCAATGGCCACACAACCCCCATTTTTGTCGAAAATAGCCATGAATGACCATTTTCAAAAATACCAAAGGCTAACACATTCGGATTTTTGCCCAAGAAATGGTCTCCACCAGAAATCCAAGAATGTGATCTATGGCAAGGAAACATATGTGGGGTGAGGTGTACGAGCCTCTGGTCGATGATCAATTGCCACAGAACCCCCATTTTGCCGAAAATAGCCATGAACGACCATTTTCAATAATACCGAAGGCTAACACCTACGGATTTTTGACCAAGAAATGGTCTCCCACTACACCAAAATCATACACTTCCTACGGTTTTTTAACTTCCTACAGCTTTTATATAAAACCGTAGGAAATACATAACTTCCGAGAGGCAACTGATACCTCTAGGAAATAAACATAACTTCCTACAGTTTTTTATAAAAGCTGTCGGAAGTTACAAAACCGTAGGAACTTAACTAACTTCCTACGGCCGGCTCTAGGAAGTTAGGTTTCATCCGTTCACAAGCCAATAGAATATCTAACTTCCTACGGCTGGCTCTAGGAAGTTAGCTGCCCAGTTAACTTCCTACGGCCTCCTCTAGGAAGTTAGGTTTCATCCGTTCACAAGCCAGTAGAATAGCTAACTTCCTACGGCTGGCTCTAGGAAGTTAGCTGCCCAAATAACTTCCTACGGCCTCCTCTAGGAAGTTAGATTTCAGCTTTTGATCAGTCAAACAAAAAGCTAACACTTCCTATGGCCTGCTCTGGGAAGTTATGTAACTTCCTACGGCTTTACTCTAGAAAGTTATATTTTTATCTTAAAACCCTACTCAATCTTATCTTCTCACTCCTGTGTCTCCCACCAGGACGAAGCAGCCGCCGCACCCCAAGCCTGCCGCACCCGACGACGCACTTGCCCCGGTCACCTCCGGCCCCGCTCCCGCCCGTCGCGGCCGCCACCGGCCACGCCTGCCTCGTGGTCCGTCTGGCCTTGCCTCCTCCTCCTCGCTTCTCTCAGCCTCAGGCCGACGCGCAGCCCAGGGCCACCGTCGCTACGGAGGTGAGGTGGAAGGGGCCCAGGGCCTCCGCGCTCGGCTCGCTGCGGCATGTCGCTGTTAGGCGCAACCTCCCACGGGAGGACACCGGCGCGGCGTGGGAGAAGGAGTTCGAGAGCGTCGTCAACCTCGCGGCCGCGTCGCAGCGGGAGGGCGCCGCGTTCCACCCATGGGAGCTCGCCTTCTGCATCGTCAGTGTGAGCGCCTCTTCCTTTGATTCTCTTTTACTATCTGTGTTGTTCATAATCCTCATAACAATGCACCGAACTATATATAATGTACATCACTAGATGTTTTCGATCAATGTCCCCTGTTGGTTAGTTGCATCATTTCTCACTTGTTTGACTCTGTCTAGTGTAAAATTTTGTGATCAGAATATGGTTTTTTACCTATTCCCACTCATGGTGTGTTTGAAAAAGGAAAGTTCTCTATAGTTTTTGGATTCTAGCTGATTTCTTTTGAGCTGATTTCATCTTTTGAAGCAAGTCTCATCTTCCTTCTCCATATTTCTTTGGCACAGGATATTAACAAAGGCCCAAAGAACAAACCATCAATTCTAGGAACTGCTTCTCTCAATCTAGCAGATTATGCATTGACGGCTGGAGAGACAATTGAGATAATTCTTCCGTTGTCTATACCTGGTGGTGCACCTGAACGAGCCTCTTCCTTTCATGTGAGTATACGATGTGAACTAGAAGTTCTGGTTAACGGTTGTCCTTCAATTTTTTTAGGAAAAAAACTTTTACTTAGATCACTATACCATGTGACCTTTGATCTTTTTTTGTAGCTCACTCTGAGTATGGTTGAATTAAGAGCTTTTCAAGAAACATTTGATGCATCACAACGATCTGCTGCAACCTTGCCATTGTCCCCATCATCTGGTGATTCTCTTCCTGGAGGAAAAGATGAGGTTTCGGTTACTAAAGCAGGGTTGAGGAAGGTAAAAATTCTCACAGATCTGGTGTCGACATGAAGGCCTAAGAAGATTTGCCAGGGAGGTGGTGAATATAAGTTCTGTGTTAACAGTGACGCTTGCTAACATCATCTGATGAATCTGTTTCAGAGGTAAATTTTTCCTCCTATTTTTAGCATTATAAAACAAGTTATCAGTATATTTCAGGAATTTAGTTAAGCTTCACTTTTTCCCTTTTTAATACATTTTTGGATTTCAGGGATCAAGAGGATATGGATCAGCAAATACTATGGTGTCAGAATTTGGTGATGACAATTTTGTCATTGGAAATTGGGAGTTGAAGGAGATAATTAGCCGTGATGGCCATATGAAGCTTTCATCCCAGATGTTCTTTGCATTAATAGACCAGAGAAGTGAGCGAGCAGCTGAGGAGAGTGCATGTACAGCACTTGTGGCTGTTATTGCAGACTGGTTCCAAGCAAATCAGAATATTATGCCTATCCAGTCATAGTTTGACAGCCTTGTCCGTGAAGGATCACTAGAGTGGAGAAACCTTTGTGAGAACGAGACGTATAGAGAGCGTTTTCGTGACAAGCACTTTGATCTTGAAACTGTCCTTCATGCCAAAATTTCGCCCGCTGATGTAATTGATGAGACTATGGATTTAAATATTGTTATGTGATTGTGTGTGAGATGTTTTATGTCAAAATATATTGTGCTATATAGCTGTTGATATATTTGTTATGTTGTGGAATGTGGTGTAAAATAAAAATAAACAGCATTTGTAATGCTGGTCAAATTAACTTCCTAGAGGCTTATTGGGTCATAGGAACTTCCTAGGGGCTACAGTCAGCCGTAGGAAGTTAGTCAGCTGACGGCGCTGACGGCGTGAAGCTACTAACTTCCGAGAGCCTTCTTTGGCTGTAGGAAGTTAGCTAACTTCCTAGAGGGCTCTAGGAAGTTAAGCTAACTTTCGACAAAAAATTTCCGAGAGCCAAACTTCCGACGGGATGGCTTAACTTCCGAGAGTTTAGCTAACTTCCTAGAGTTTAGGGATAACTTCCTAGGGTTTAGGCTCTAGGAAGTTTACTATTTTGGTGTAGTGTCCACCATAAATCCAAGAATGTAATCTATGGCAAGGAAACATATGTGGGGTGAGGTGTATGAGCGTCTGGTCGACGATCAATGGCCACACAACCCCCATTTTTGTCGAAAATAGCCATGAACGACCATTTTCAATAATACCGAAGGCTAACACCTACGGATTTTTGACCAAGAAATGGTCTCCACCATAAATCCAAGAATGTGATTTATGGCAAGGAAACATATGTGGGGTGAGGTGTATGAGCGTCTGGTCGATGATCAATGGCCACACAACCCCCATTTTTGTCGAAAATAGCCATGAACGACTATTTTCAATAATATCGAAGGCTAACACGTACGAGTTTTTAACCAAGAAATGGTTTCCACCAGAAATCCAAGAATGTAATCTATGGCAAGGAAACATATGTGGGGTGAGGTTTATGAGCCACTGGTCGATGATAAATGGCCACACAACTCCAATTTTTTATGAAAATAGCCATGAGCGACCTTGAAAATAGCCATGAGCGACCATTTTCAATAATACTAGAGGCTAACACCTACGGATTTTAGACCAAGAAATGGTCTCCACCAGAAATCCAAGAATGTGATCTATGGCAAGGAAACATATGTGGGGTGAGGTGTATGAGCGTCTGGTCGATGATTAATGGCCACAGAAACCCCATTTTGCCGAAAATAGCCATGAACGACCATTTTCAATAATACCGAAGGCTAACACGTACGGATTTTTGACCAATAAATGGTCTCCACCAGAAATCCAAGAATGTGATCTATGGCAAGGAAACATATGTGGGGTGAGGTGTATGAGCCTCTGGTCGATGATCAATGGCCACACAACCCCCATTTTTGTCGAAAATAGCCATGAACGACCATTTTCAATAATATCGAAGGCTAACTGGGGGTTGTGTGGCCATTGATCGTCGACCAGAGGCTCATACACCTCACCCCACATATGTTTCCTTGTCGTAGATCACATTCTTGGATTTCTGGTGGAGACCATTTCTTGGTCAAAAATCCGTAGGTGTTAGCCTTCGATATTATTGAAAATGGTCGATCATGGCTATTTTCGACAAAAATGGGGGTTGTGTGGCCATTGATCATCGACCAGAGGCTCATACACCTCACCCCACATATGTTTCCTTGCCATAGATCACATTCTTGGATTTCTGGTGGAGACCATTTCTTGGTCTAAAATCCGTAGGTGTTAGCCTCTAGTATTATTGAAAATGGTCGTTCATGGCTATTTTCGACAAAAATTAGGGTTGTGTGGCCATTGATCATCGACCAGAGGCTCATACACCTCACCCCACATATGTTTCCTTGCCATAGATCACATTCTTGGATTTCTGGTGGAAACCATTTCTTGGTTAAAAACTCGTATGTGTTAGCCTTCGGTATTATTGAAAATGGTCATTCATGGCTATTTTCGGCAAAATGGGGGCTGTGTGGCCATTGATCGTCGACCAGAGGCTCATACACCTCACCCCACATATGTTTCCTTGTCGTAGATCACATTCTTGGATTTCTGGTGGAGACCATTTCTTGGTCAAAAATCCGTAGGTGTTAGCCTTCGATATTATTGAAAATGGTCGTTCATGGCTATTTTCGACAAAAATGGGGGTTGTGTGGCCATTGATCATCGACCAGACGCTCATACACCTCACCCCACATATGTTTCCTTGCCATAGATCACATTCTTGGATTTCTGGTGGAGACCATTTCTTGGTCAAAAATCTGTACGTGTTAGCCTTTGGTATTTTTGAAAATGGTCATTAATGGCTATTTTCGACAAAAATGGGGGTTGTGTGGCCATTGATCATCGACTAGAGGCTCATACACCTCACCCCACATATGTTTCCTTGCCATAGATCACATTCTTGGATTTCTGGTGGAGACCATTTCTTGGTCAAAAATCCGTAGGTGTTAGCCTTCGATATTATTGAAAATGGTCGTTCATGGCTATTTTCGACAAAAATGGGGGTTGTGTGGCCATTGATCATCGACCAGACGCTCATACACCTCACCCCACATATGTTTCCTTGCCATAGATCACATTCTTGGATTTTTGGTGGAGACCATTTCTTGGTCAAAAATCTGTACGTGTTAGCCTTTGGTATTTTTGAAAATGGTCATTAATGGCTATTTTCGACAAAAATGGGGGTTGTGTGGCCATTGATCATCGACTAGAGGCTCATACACCTCACCCCACATATGTTTCCTTGCCATAGATCACATTCTTGGATTTCTGGTGGAGACCATTTCTTGGTCAAAAATCCGTAGGTGTTAGCCTTCGGTATTATTGAAAATGGTCGTTCATGGCTATTTTCGGCAAAATGGGGGTTGTGTGGCCATTGATCGTCGACCAGAGGCTCATACACCTCACCCCACATATGTTTCCTTGTCGTAGATCACATTCTTGGATTTCTGGTGGAGACCATTTCTTGGTAAAAAATCCGTAGGTGTTAGCCTTCGGTATTATTGAAAATGGTCGTTCATGGCTATTTTCGACAAAAATGGGGGTTGTGTGGCCATTGATCATCGACCAGACGCTCATACACCTCACCCCACATATGTTTCCTTGCCATAGATTGCATTCTTGGATTTCTGGTGGAGACCATTTCTTGGTCAAAAATCCGTACGTGTTACCCTTCGGTATGATTGAAAATGGAGGTTGTGTGACCATTGATCATCGACCAGAGGCTCATACACCTCACCCCACATATGTTTCCTTGTCGTAGATCACATTCTTGGATTTCTGGTGGAGACCATTTCTTGGTCAAAAATCCGTAGGTGTTAGCCTTCGATATTATTGAAAATAGTCGTTCATGGCTATTTTCGACAAAAATGGGGGTTGTGTGGCCATTGATCATCGACCAGAGGCTCATACACCTCACCCCACATATGTTTCCTTGCCATAGATCACATTCTTGGATTTCTGGTGGAGACCATTTCTTGGTCAAAAATCCGTAGGTGTTAGCCTTCGGTATTATTGAAAATGGTCGTTCATGGCTATTTTCGACAAAAATGGGGGTTGTGTGGCCATTGATCATCGACCAGACGCTCATACACCTCACTACACATATGTTTCCTTGCCATAGATCACATTCTTGGATTTATGGTGGAGACCATTTCTTGGTCAAAAATCTGTAGGTGTTAGCCTTCGGTATTATTGAAAATGGTCGTTCATGGCTATTTTCGACAAAATGGGGGTTGTGTGGCAATTGATCATCGACCAGAGGCTCATATACCTCACCCCACATATGGTTCCTTGCCATAGATCACATTCTTGGATTTCTGGTGGAGACCATTTCTTGGGCAAAAATCCGAATGTGTTAGCCTTTGGTATTTTTGAAAATGGTCATTCATGGCTATTTTCGACAAAAATGGGGGTTGTGTGGCCATTGATCTTCGACCAGAGGCTCATACACCTCACTACACATATGTTTCCTTGCCATAGATCACATTCTTGGATTTATGGTGGAGACCATTTCTTGGTCAAAAATCCGTAGGTGTTAGCCTTCAGTGTCATTGAAAATGGTCGTTCATGGCTATTTTCGACAAAAATTAGGGTTGTGTGGCCATTGATCGTCGACCAGAGGCTCATACACCTCACCCCACATATGTTTCCTTGCCATAGATCACATTCTTGGATTTCTGGTGGAGACCATTTCTTGGTCAAAAATCCGTAGGTGTTAGCCTTCGGTATTATTGAAAATGGTCATTCATGGCTATTTTCGGCAAAATGGGGGTTGTGTGGCCATTGATCGTCGACCAGAGGCTCATACACCTCACCCCACATATGTTTGCTTGCCATAGATCACATTCTTGGATTTCTGGTGGAAACCATTTCTTGGTCTAAAATCCGTAGGTGTTAGCCTCTAGTATTATTGAAAATGGTCGCTCATGGCTATTTTCAAGGTCGCTCATGGCTATTTTCAAAAAAAATGGGGGTTGTGTGGCCATTGATCATCGACCAGAGGCTCGTAAACCTCACCCCGACCATTTCTTGGTCAAAAATCCGTAGGTGTTAGCCTTTGGTATTATTGAAAATGGTCGTTCATGGCTATTTTCGACAAAAATGGGGGTTGTGTGGCCATTGATCGTCGACCAGACGCTCATACACCTCACCCCACATATGTTTCCTTGTCGTAGATCACATTCTTGGATTTCTGGTGGAGACCATTTCTTGGTTAAAAATCTGTAGGTCTTAGCCTCTAGTATTATTGAAAATGGTCGCTCATGGCTATTTTCATAAAAAATGGGGGCTGTGTGGCCATTGATCATCGACCAGAGGCTCATACACCTCACCACACTTATGTTTCCTTGCCATAGATTACATTCTTGGATTTCTGGTGGAAACCATTTCTTGGTTAAAAACTCGTACGTGTTAGCCTTCGGTATTATTGAAAATGGTCATTCATGGCTATTTTCGACAAAAATGGGGTTGTGTGTCCATTGATCATCGACCAGAGGCTCATACACCTCACCCCACATATGTTTCCTTGCCATAGATCACATTCTTGGATTTCTGGTGGAGACCATTTCTTGGTCAAAAATCCGTACATGTTAGCCTTTGGTATTTTTGAAAATGGTCATTCATGGCTATTTTCGACAAAAATGGGGGTTGTGTGGCCATTGATCATCGACTAGAGGCTCATACACCTCACCCCACATATGTTTCCTTGACATAGATCACATTCTTGGATTTCTGGTGGAGACCATTTCTTGGTCAAAAATCCGTAGGTGTTAGCCTTCGGTATTATTGAAAATGGTCGTTCATGGCTATTTTCGACAAAAATGGGGGTTGTGTGGCCATTGATCATCGACCAGACGCTCATACACCTCACCCCACATATGTTTCCTTGCCATAGATCACATTCTTGGATTTCTGGTGGAGACCTTTTCTTGGTCCAAAATCCGTAGGTGTTAGCCTCTAGTATTATTGAAAATGGTCGCTCATGGCTATTTTCAAGGTCGCTCATGGCTATTTTCATAAAAAATGGGGGTTGTGTGGCCATTTATCATCGACTAGAGGCTCATACACCTCACCCCACATATGTTTCCTTGCCATAGATTACATTCTTGGATTTCTGGTGGAAACCATATCTTGGTTAAAAACTCGTACGTGTTAGCCTTCGGTATTATTGAAAATGGTCATTCATGGCTATTTTCGGCAAAATGGGGGTTGTGTGGCCATTGATCGTCGACCAAAGGCTCATACACCTCACCCCACATATGTTTCCTTGTCGTAGATCACAATCTTGGATTTCTGGTGGAGACCATTTCTTGGTCAAAAATCCGTAGGTGTTAGCCTTCGATATTATTGAAACTGGTCATTCATGGCTATTTTCGGCAAAATGGGGGTTGTGTGGCCATTGATCGTCGACCAGAGGCTCATACACCTCACCCCACATATGTTTCCTTATCGTAGATCACATTCTTGGATTTCTGGTGGAGACCATTTCTTGGTCAAAAATCCGTAGGTGTTAGCCTTCGATATTATTGAAAATGGTCGTTCATGGCTATTTTCGACAAAAATGGGGGTTGTGTGGCCAATGATCATCGACCAGAGGCTCATACACCTCACCCCACATATGTTTCCTTGCCATAGATCACATTCTTGGATTTCTGGTGGAAACCATTTCTTGGTTAAAAACTCGTACGTGTTAGCCTTCGGTATTATTGAAAATGGTCATTCATGGCTATTTTCGACAAAAATGGGGTTGTGTGTCCATTGATCATCGACCAGAGGCTCATACACCTCACCCCACATATGTTTCCTTGCCATAGATCACATTCTTGGATTTCTGGTGGAGACCATTTCTTGGTCAAAAATCCGTACATGTTAGCCTTTGGTATTTTTGAAAATGGTCATTCATGGCTATTTTCGACAAAAATGGGGGTTGTGTGGCCATTGATCATCGACTAGAGGCTCATACACCTCACCCCACATATGTTTCCTTGACATAGATCACATTCTTGGATTTCTGGTGGAGACCATTTCTTGGTCAAAAATCCGTAGGTGTTAGCCTTCGGTATTATTGAAAATGGTCGTTCATGGCTATTTTCGACAAAAATGGGGGTTGTGTGGCCATTGATCATCGACCAGACGCTCATACACCTCACCCCACATATGTTTCCTTGCCATAGATCACATTCTTGGATTTCTGGTGGAGACCTTTTCTTGGTCCAAAATCCGTAGGTGTTAGCCTCTAGTATTATTGAAAATGGTCGCTCATGGCTATTTTCAAGGTCGCTCATGGCTATTTTCATAAAAAATGGGGGTTGTGTGGCCATTTATCATCGACTAGAGGCTCATACACCTCACCCCACATATGTTTCCTTGCCATAGATTACATTCTTGGATTTCTGGTGGAAACCATATCTTGGTTAAAAACTCGTACGTGTTAGCCTTCGGTATTATTGAAAATGGTCATTCATGGCTATTTTCGGCAAAATGGGGGTTGTGTGGCCATTGATCGTCGACCAAAGGCTCATACACCTCACCCCACATATGTTTCCTTGTCGTAGATCACAATCTTGGATTTCTGGTGGAGACCATTTCTTGGTCAAAAATCCGTAGGTGTTAGCCTTCGATATTATTGAAAATGGTCATTCATGGCTATTTTCGGCAAAATGGGGGTTGTGTGGCCATTGATCATCGACCAGAGGCTCATACACCTCACCCCACATATGTTTCCTTATCGTAGATCACATTCTTGGATTTCTGGTGGAGACCATTTCTTGGTCAAAAATCCGTAGCTGTTAGCCTTCGATATTATTGAAAATGGTCGTTCATGGCTATTTTCGACAAAAATGGGGGTTGTGTGGCCAATGATCATCGACCAGAGGCTCATACACCTCACCCCACATATGTTTCCTTGCCATAGATCACATTCTTGGATTTCTGGTGGAGACCATTTCTTGGTCAAAAATCCGTAGGTGTTAGCCTTCGGTATTATTGAAAATGGTCGTTCATGGCTATTTTCGACAAAAATGGGGGTTGTGTGGCCATTGATCATCGACCAGACGCTCATACACCTCACCCCACATATTTTTCCTTGCCATAGATCACATTCTTGGATTTCTGGTGGAGACCATTTCTTGGTCTAAAATCCGTAGGTGTTAGCCTCTAGTATTATTGAAAATGGTCGCTCATGGCTATTTTCAAGGTCGTTCATGGCTATTTTCATAAAAAATGGGGGTTGTGTGGCCATTTATCATCGACTAGAGGCTCAGAAACCTCACCCCACATATGTTTCCTTGCCATAGATCACATTCTTGGATTTCTGGTGGAGACCATTTCTTGGTCAAAAATCCGTACGTGTTAACCTTCGGTATTATTGTAAATGATCGTTCATGGCTATTTTCGAAAAAAATGGGGGTTGTGTGGCCATTGATCATCGACCAGAGGCTCGTCCACCTCACCCCCCATATGTTTCCTTGCAATAGATCACATTCTAGGATTTCTGGTGGAGACCATTTCTTGGTCTAAAATCCGTAGGTGTTAGCCTCTAGTATTATTGAAAATGGTCGCTCATGGCTATTTTCAAGGTCGCTCATGGCTATTTTCATAAAAAATGGGGGTTGTGTGGCCATTTATCATCGACTAGAGGCTCATAGACCTCACCCCACATATGTTTCCTTGCCATAGATTACATTCTTGGATTTCTGGAGGAAACCATTTCTTGGTTAAAAACTCGTACGTGTTAGCCTTCGGTATTATTGAAAATGGTCATTCATGGCTATTTTCGGCAAAATGGGGGTTGTGTGGCCATTGATCATCGACCAGAGGCTCATACACCTCACCCCACATATGTTTCCTTGTCGTAGATCACATTCTTGGATTTCTGGTGGAGACCATTTCTTGGTCAAAAATCCGTAGGTGTTAGCCTTCGGTATTATTGAAAATGGTCGTTCATGGCTATTTTCGACCAAATGGGGGTTGTGTGGCCATTGATCATCGACCAGAGGCTCGTACACCTCACCCCACATATGTCTCCTTGCCATAGATCACATTCTTGGATTTCTGGTGGAGACCATTTCTTGGTCAAAAATCCGTAGGTGTTAGCCTTCGATATTATTGAAAATGGTCGTTCATGGCTATTTTCGACAAAATTGGGGGTTGTGTGGCCATTGATCATCGACCAGAGGCTCATACACCTCACCCCACATATGTTTCCTTGCCATAGATCACATTCTTGGATTTCTGGTGGAGACCATTTCTTGGTCAAAAATCCGTAGGTCTTAGCCTCTAATATTATTGAAAATGGTCGCTCATGGCTATTTTCATAAAAAATGGGGGTTGTGTGGCCATTTATCATCGACTAGAGGCTCATAAATCTCACCCCACATATGTTTCCTTGCCATAGATCACATTCTTGGATTTCTGGTGGAGACCATTTCTTGGTCAAAAATCCATAGGTGTTAGCCTTCGGTATTATTGAAAATGGTCGTTCATGGCTATTTTCGACAAAAATGGGGGTTGTGTGGCCATTGATCATCGACCAGACGCTCATACACCTCACCCCACATATGTTTCCTTGCCATAGATCACATTCTTGGATTTCTGGTGGAGACCATTTCTTGGTCTAAAATCCGTAGGTGTTAGCCTCTAGTATTATTGAAAATGGTCGCTCATGGCTATTTTCAAGGTCGCTCATGGCTATTTTCATAAAAATGGGGGTTGTGTGGCCATTTATCATCGACTAGAGGCTCATAAACCTCACCCCACATATGTTTCCTTGCCATAGATTACATTCTTGGATTTCTGGTGGAAACCATTTCTTGGTTAAAAACTCGTACGTGTTAGCCTTCGGTATTATTCAAAATGGTCATTCATGGCTATTTTCGGCAAAATGGGGGTTGTGTGGCCATTGATCGTCAACCAGAGGCTCTGTTGGAGACTTGTTCTTGAATGCTATGAGTCAGGAACAAGGCAACATAGAAAATGTTAATCGGTAAAGTCCTTCGTCCTTCGAAGCATTATTCCTCTCAGGATATAATGATTTTCGGACGAAGGTTATGAAGGGCATACCTTCATAAATACATTATATAATGATGAAGGATGAACTATAAGGAATATAATGAACAACATAAACAATTATGTTTTATTATCATGTACAAACAGAAGTAATCGATAAGATTACAGCATGTACCTTTAACTTGAAGGGGATGAAAGTACAAGCGTGACGCAAAAGTAAATGCCAAATCAACGTGAACAGTACGGGGGTACTGTTCACCTATTTATAGGCACGGGGCACAACCCATACAGAATTACATTCATGCCCTTTACACTTGATAATAATTCTATAGTAATCTATCGAGGTCTAAATGGCGTTTTCATCTTTAAGTCGGTTCCACATTCTGTTGCCACGCCGAAGCTTTCCTGCTCACACCTTCGGCGCTGTATCAACCTTCGTACTATTCTGGTCTACTGTGACGCCGACTTGAGTCCGAAGATACCTGTTCACACATTATACTCCAGAAATACTGTTAAATCCTGTTTTTGAGGACCTTCGGAAGCCGAAGGCCCCCAACAGTAGCCCCTCGCAATATTAATTTGTTTAAAACAATGAATTTAAATTGCGACATGGACGAAGGCTTTACGCCGAAGGTCCGAAAAAACACCTTCCCTTTGCTAGAATAGCAACATTCACTGACAAGCGGGGTCTTTCAACTTTCAACACATTTGGCGTATAAATATGGTCATACCGCAAACTCATTTGACACGCTCTCTGGCCATCTGCTCCCGCTCACTCAATTTTTAGCTCTTGTGCACTAAGATTTGCTAAGCTTTTAGTTTTGAAGCTTCGACTTTGAAAACAGTTTTTTAGTGTCTCCGAAGATGTCTGAAGATAAGAAGGCTGCTGCTGAGACGAAGCTGAGCCTTGACGAAGAGAAAAACTTGGGGTTTCTTTTAGCGATGTCAAAGACCAATACAGAAAAAATCACCAAGGAGATTCTGGAAGGTTTGTCTGAAGATACTGGTGACAGTGACAGTTATGATGTGGACAGTGATGGTGAAGACTCCGAAGATCGTCCCTGGCGACCAAGCCATTCGGTTTATGGTAAATCAACTATCAAAGAGAATCATCTTGTCAACATGAGAGGAAGGTATTTCCGGGATTTGTCCATTGTGAGGGCCGACGAAGGGAAAAAAACTTGTCCACACCCTGAAGAGAATGAAGTCGTAGTATACCGAAGCTTTTTGAAAGCTGGACTACGATTCCCCTTGAGCAGCTTCGTTGTGGAGGTGCTGAAAATCTTCGAAGTCTATCTTCACCAACTTACCCCCGAGGCAATCATAAGACTGAATATCTTCGTGTGGGCCGTGAGAAGCCAAGGTCTGAAGCCTGATGCAAAAAGCTTCTGTAATATACATGAATTATCATACGAGACAAAACCTTGGGGTAAGGAACAGTATCACAATAATTTTGGCTGCTACAGTTTCGTTTCTCGGTCCGGGTCAAGCTGTCCCGTGCCAACCTTTCGGAAGAGATGGCCCGGAGACTGGATGACAGAATGGTTTTATGTGAAGAATGACCTGTCAGTACGAGAAGATATCAAAGGTATAATTATGCGACCTATTTGGCAAAGCTTCGGCCTTCGGAGGCCGAAGGTTGAAATGAGTGAAGCTGCCGAAGAATGCCAGAGGGCCTTCGGCGTTGTCTGCTCTTTTATTGGAACGAGAGATTTAGTACAAGAGCATATTGCCTTCCGGGTATGGCCGCTCGCGGAGAAATGGGAAATGCCACAAGAAACCATAAAAGAGGCCGACGAAGGTGGACTTGTGAGACTGAAGTACACCTTCAAGTTCGGAGATAAATTTGCTGAGCCAGATGATGACTGGTTAAAAAGCATTGAAAATTTAAGTGATGAGCTGCTTGGTGCTTATTCGAAGGCCGAAGATACTGCGATGTCAGCAGCCTTCGGAGGCCGAAAAAAGAAGAGGCTGAATCGGGTATTTGATGCAATTGGGTTTGTCTACCCTGACTATTGCTATCCCATTCGAAGGCAGAAGAGAAAAAACACAACCTCTGCAAAAGAAGAAGCTGCAACTGCTCCTAGCGAGCCAGAACCTGAAAGAAAGAAAATAAAGGTCCTCACACACCGGCCGCGCTATATCGAACCAGCTTCGGTGCCCGAGTTTACCGGAAAATCTTCTTCGGCCACCGAGGCTAAAAAGCCAACCAAACCAGCCACGCCGCCAGCAGCTGCAGAAATAGCCGAAGCGCCAAAAAGGATAGAATTGGAAGAACCGAAGATTTTGCTACCGGAAACCAAAGAAATGGCCGAAGCGCCATCCACAGAAAAAATTGAAGAAGAGAAAAAACCATCTGAAGAAAAAGTATCAGAAATTGTGAGTCCTGCAGCAAATGTTGAGACAGTAAAAAATCAAAAAGTGCCAGTAGTGACTCCGAAAAGAAAGAGAATGGTTAATGTGCTAGATGTATTGGAAACAATCAAATCTTCAAGCACACCTCCGAAGAAGGCTGCTGCCACTCTTAAAACAACAACCGAAATTTCTGATACAAAAACTCCAGAGCAGGAAATTGAAACCGAAGCTGGGTCCTCAGAGCCCGTAAAGATAAAATCCTTGGAAACTGATGAAGAAAAAATAACAAAGCCAACATCTGTTGAAGAAATCGGTGTCGTTGTCCCCGAAGCATCCTCCAAAGTTCGTTATTATATTGTTCGTCATGCTTCGGGGAAAAAATTATCAGAAAAAGAAGAGCAAGAAGCCCAACACTACGCCCAGAAACTGAAGTATCCAAAGGGGGCGTTAATATTCAATGGTAGTGGAGAAGAAGACTTTTTGTATTGTCTCCCTGACAGCAAGGAAATTTCTGTCTGCCGGGAGATGAGCAAGAGCTTCGGATTCCCAACCTTAGAAGACGGGCTCTCTGTGCTGTCGAAGAACGATCTGGCCGACAGCCTGGCCTATAATAGCTTAAAGGTGCGACAAATGGGATCCTTGTATTCTTTGTTGAGACCAAAAAATCTTTTGTTTGTTTAAATTTATTGACACACACATATTTCTCTTTGCAGGGCCTGATACTTAGCAATGCCCTTAGGGCACAAAAAGATGCTGAAGACGAAGGGTGTGCTATAGCCCTGAGTAACCTTCGTTCCGAAGTAATTGAACTGAGGAACGAAGGCCTTGAAAAAGATAAAATATTATACTCATTGCTAAATAAAATAAAGGAAGACGAAGCTGCTTTTAAGGGTCAAGCTGAAGCTCAGAAACGAGAAATTGAAGATCTTCGGAAACAACTGGCCAGAGCCAAGGAAGAACGCATACTTGAAGAAACAAGGCGAGAACTCAGTGACCAATGGGCAGATCACCTAGAAGTAACTATTGAAGAGCTTCGTTCATTCAAGAAGAGATGTTATAACAAATCTATAGAGTGTGTTAAGAAGTTAAAAGCTAGCTTCGCCAGGGTCGGCGCCTTCTCAAGTGAAGAAAACATTACGAGAGGCAATCCCGAAGGTCCCATTGAATGGATCGACCACGAAGCTGAGGCCTTCGAAGAAATTTTAAATAGCCGTGGAGATATATGTGCTTTCTCTGGGGCCAGAGGAATTGCCACCATTTTAGAGAAGAAGGGCTGTGAACATGTAAAAATTTTAGCACAATCCGAAGCTGCTTTGTCCTTTGAAGATGCAAGAGATCCTTCGGCCGAAGCAAGCATGATCGGTGGAAAGTTTTTTACCGATATCTGGGATAATGGTGGCCGAGAAATGGCAGGAGAAATTATTCAAAAAAGTGAAAAGGGCATTCACGATGCTAGAGAAGTGGCTAAGGCTGCTGAAAAGAGCGCGGAGCCCGAAGGTCAATTAGGTATTAACTAATAGTTTTTATTGTGTTGTAATTTTTGGTTTTAAGCTTCGTTTGCCGTTTGTAATAGCAACATAGCCGTATCCTGTCCTTCAGATCCTGCTAAAGCGTCTTCAGGCCCTCAGCCGAAAGGGGACGACGAAATTAAAAAGATGGCCGAAGCCATCATGGACGAAGTCGTCAATCGGCTCCTGAATGAGGCTGCAGAAGTTGTTCTGAGAGAAGATTAAATACTATTATAAATTAAACTTCTGAAATGTAATATACTGTAACATTTTGTAGTCCTAAATGTAATATACCCATTTTTATTGCTCAATTCTTTACGATGCATGAAACTTTACACGTACCGCTTTTTGAGTCTTTGACGAAAAAAACACCTTCCCTTCTTTTCATGCTTCGTGAAGAGGAATTTTTCTTTGTCACAATAATATCCAGTGTTCTGATGAATAATATCCAGGCTTCGTGAAGACACTTTCCGAAGCTATACTTCCGAAGATCAATAACGTTCTTCTGTAGACTAATATGATGTCCACCTCTTGTGCCATATGCAACATGATGTATGATGCTTATGCTATGCGAAATGATGCGATGATGTTATGCTGTGTAAGATGGTGTTTATTCCGAAGATACACACATTCCTGCGACAAAACACATAATCTTTTGAATCAGCATTGTCTTTTTACTATAAGCCTCCCTTAGGAGCTTCTTCGCCTTTTACTTCAGCGGAATCAGCGTTTATTTTTCGCTGTAAGCCTCCCTTAGGAGCTTCTTCGCCTTTTACTTTCAGCAGTATTCGCGTTGACTTTTCGCGCTTCGCCCTTTACTTAGGCGGTATCAGCGTTGACTTTTCGCTGTATGCTCTGCATTCCCTTTGGAACGACTTTGGAGCAGAAAACTTACACTGCGCTCCCTTTGGAACGACTTTTTTGTAACTTCGGCAAACTCACTCTGCGTTCTTTAGAACGACTTTTTGTTGCTTCGAAGAATTTTCGATAGTTCGAAGGTCCTCTTTGTTATCACAAGTCTCAACAATTTAAGCCTGTGAAGAAAATATATTTTCCTTGTGGGAATCAACGAAACTATTTGCATGAAACCTGAACAATGTCCTTTATTACAGAAAATAAAACTGAATGAAAAAGATTGCTATTTAAGGTAGGATATTTGTCAATAGATGTGCTTTGACTCTGGCATAGTGCTGTTGACTGTGCGAGCTTCGGACTGTTCTCTGAAGTCCCTTTGATGTGGAGCATATTGGCTCCCTTCTGGCTGCTGACCTTGTTGCAGCGGTGGTGGAGGCGGTGGTTGTTGCCAGGAAGCCTGAGGTTGACTCGCCGAAGCAACAGAAACTGCAGGGTGATTGCCTACATACTCTGGGATGTAAGGCGAATGATATGAAGCAGTGTGCATGACCTGCTTGGGCTGAGCCTGTTGTGCTGCCGCTTCGGCTATTTCTTTTTGCTTCTGGATGGTAACATGGCACATCCTGGTGGTATGACCTTTGTTCTCACCACAGAATAAGCAAAAGATTCTTCTCTGTTGATCGCCAAATCTTCCTCCGAAGCCCCTGGCGCCTCTGCCTCTTGGAGCTGGTGGTCGGAAGGGGCCTTGCTGTTGACCCGAAGCCTGTGAGGAACATTGTGGCCTTTGCTGTTGGCTCCCTTTATCATCATTTTGTGTAGAGTTATGAATTGATCTAACATGCCTCGGGTAAAACCTCCCTCCGAAGCCCCTGGTCATTTCAGAAAACCTGAAAGCCTCCTCCCTTCTTTGGCGGAAATCATTATCGGCCCGAATGTACTCGTCCATCTTCTGGAGCAGCTTCTCCAAAGTTTGAGGAGGCTTCCTAGCGAAGTACTGAGCTGACGGTCCTGGCCGAAGCCCCTTGATCATGGCCTCAATGACAATTTCATTGGGCACCATTGGTGCCTGTGCCCTCAAACGCAAGAACCTTCGGACATACGCCTGAAGGTATTCTTCGTGATCCTGGGTACATTGGAACAGAGCCTGAGCAGTAACCGGCTTCGTCTGAAACCCTTGGAAGCTAGTTAACAACAAGTCCTTCAGCTTCTGCCATGAAGTGATCGTTCCTGGTCGAAGGGAGGAATACAAGGTTTGAGCAACACTCCTGACAGCCATAACAAAAGATTTGGCCATGACCGCAGCATTGCCACCATACGAAGATACTGTTGCTTCGTAGCTCATCAAAAACTGCTTCGGGTCTGAGTGGCCATCGAATACGGGAAGCTGAGGCGGCTTGTAGGACGGAGGCCAAGGTGTAGCCTGCAACTCAGCGGACAGAGGAGAAGCATCGTCAAAAACAAAATTCCCATGATGGAAATTGTCATACCAGTCATCTTCGTTGGGAAAACCATCCTGATGAAGGTCTTGGTGCTGAGGCCTTCGGTGTTGCTCATCCTGAGCAAGGTGACGAACTTCTTCAGAGGCTTCGTCTATCTGCCTCTGCAGCTCAGCTAGCCTGGCCATCTTTTCTTTCTTCCTCTGCACTTGTTGATGAAGCGTCTCCATATTTCTGATTTCTTGATCTATCTCGTCCTCTGGTGGTGTCGGGCTAACAACCTTCCTTTTCTGGCTTCGGGCCTCCCGAAGGGAGACTGTCTCCTGATTGTGGTCCAGCGGTTGTAGAGCTGCAGTCCCAGTTGCTGAAGCTTTCTTCGGCGCCATAACGAAGGTTTATGATCGCCGAAGGTGTTCAAAAAACTCAAAGAGTGGAAGTGAGTTCACCGGAGGTGGGCGCCAATGTTGGAGACTTGTTCTTGAATGCTATGAGTTAGGAACAAGGCAACATAGAAAATGTTAATCGGTAAAGTCCTTCGTCCTTCGAAGCATTATTCCTCTCAGGATATAATGATTTTTGGACGAAGGTTATGAAGGGCATACCTTCATAAATACATTATATAATGATGAAGGATGAACTATAAGGAATATAATGAACAACATAAACAATTATGTTTTATTATCATGTACAAACAGAAGTAATCGATAAGATTACAGCATGTACCTTTAACTTGAAGGGGATGAAAGTACAAGCGTGACGCAAAAGTAAATGCCAAATCAGCGTGAACAGTACGGGGGTACTGTTCACCTATTTATAGGCACGGGGCACAACCCATACAGAATTACATTCATGCCCTTTACACTTGATAATAATTCTATAGTAATCTATCGAGGTCTAAATGGCCTTTTCATCTTTAAGTCGGTTCCACATTCTGTTGCCACGCCGAAGCTTTCCTGCTCACACCTTCGGCGCTGTATCAACCTTCGTACTATTCTGGTCTACTGTGACGCCGACTTGAGTCCGAAGATACCTGTTCACACATTATACTCCAGAAATACTGTTAAATCCTGTTTTTGAGGACCTTCGGAAGCCGAAGGCCCCCAACAGGCTCATACACCTCACCCCACATATGTTTCCTTGTCGTAGATCACATTCTTGGATTTCTGGTGGAGACCATTTCTTGGTCAAAAATCCGTAGGTGTTAGCCTTCGATATTATTGAAAATGGTCGTTCATGGCTATTTTCGACAAAAATGGGGGTTGTGTGGCCATTGATCATCGACCATAGGCTCATACACCTCACCCCACATATGTTTCCTTGCCATAGATCACATTCTTGGATTTCTGGTGGAGACCATTTCTTGGTCAAAAATCCGTAGGTGTTAGCCTTCGGTATTATTGTAAATGGTCATTCATGGCTATTTTCGACAAAAATGGGGGTTGTGTGGCCATTGATCATCGACGAGAGGCTCATACACCTCACCCCACATATGTTTCCTTGCCATAGATCACATTCTTGGATTTCTGGTGGAGACCATTTCTTGGTCAAAAATTCGTAGGTCTTAGCCTCTAGTATTATTGAAAATGGTCGCTCATGGCTATTTTCATAAAAAATGGGGGTTGTGTGGCCATTGATCATCGACCAAGCCATGAACGACCATTTTCAAAAATACCAAAGGCTAACACGTACGGATTTTTGACCAAGAAATGGTCTCCACCAGAAATCCAAGAATGTGATCTATGGCAAGGAAACATATGTGGGGTGAGGTTTATGAACCTCTAGTCGATGAAAATGGCCACACAACCCCCATTTTTTATGAAAATAGCCATGAGCGACCTTGAAAATAGCCATGAGCGACCATTTTCAATAATACTAGAGGCTAACACCTACGGATTTTAGACCAAGAAATGGTCCCCACCAGAAATCCAAGAATGTGATCTATGGCAAGGAAACATATGTGGGGTGAGGTGTATGAGCGTCTGGTCGATGATCAATGGCCACACAACCCCCATTTTTGTCGAAAATAGCCATGAACGACCATTTTCAATAATACCGAAGGCTAACACCTACAGATTTTTGACCAAGAAATGGTCTCCACCAGAAATCCAAGAATGTGATCTATGGCAAGGAAACATATGTGGGGTGAGGTGTATGAGCCTCTGGTCGATGATCAATGGCCACACAACCCCCATTTTTGTCGAAAATAGCCTTGAACGACCATTTTCAATAATATCGAAGGCTAACACCTACGGATTTTTGACCAAGAAATGGTCTCCACCAGAAATCCAAGAATGTGATCTACGACAAGGAAACATATGTGGGGTGAGGTGTATGAGCCTCTGGTTGACGATCAATGGCCACAGAACCCCCATTTTCCCAAAAATAGCCATGAGCGACCATTTTCAATAATATTAGAGGCTAAGACCTACGGATTTTTGACCAAGAAATGGTCTCCACCAGAAATCCAAGAATGTGATCTATGGCGAGGAAACATATGTGGGGTGAGGTGTATGAGCCTCTGGTCGATGATCAATGGCCACACAACCCCCATTTTTGTCGAAAATAGCCATGAACGACCATTTTCAATAATACCGAAGGCTAACACCTACAGATTTTTTACCAAGAAATGGTCTCCACCAGAAATCCAAGAATGTGATCTATGGCAAGGAAACATATGTGGGGTGAGGTGTACGAGCCTCTGGTCGATGATCAATGGCCACAGAACCCCCATTTTGCCGAAAATAGCCATGAACGACCATTTTCAATAATACCGAAGGCTAACACCTACGGATTTTTGACCAAGAAATGGTCTCCACCAGAAATCCAAGAATGTGATCTATGGCAAGGAAACATATGTGGGGTGAGGTGTACGAGCCTCTGGTCGATGATCAATGGCCACAGAACCCCCATTTTGCCGAAAATAGCCATGAACGACATTTTCAATAATACCGAAGGCTAACACGTACGAGTTTTTGACCAAGAAATGGTCTCCACCAGAAATCCAAGAATGTGATCTATGGCAAGGAAACATATGTGGGGTGAGGTGTATGAGCCTCTGGTCGATGATCAATGGCCACACAACCCCCATTTTTGTCGAAAATAGCCATGAACGACCATTTTCAATAATATCGAAGGCTAACACCTACGGTTTTTTGACCAAGAAATGGTCTCCACCAGAAATCCAAGAATGTGATCTACAACAAGGAAACATATGTGGGGTGAGGTGTATGAGCCTCTGGTCGACGATCAATGGCCACACAACCCCCATTTTGCCGAAAATAGCCATGAATGACCATTTTCAATAATACTGAAGGCTAACACGTACGCGTTTTTAACCAAGAAATGGTTTCCACCAGAAATCCAAGAATGTAATCTATGGCAAGGAAACATATGTGGGGTGAGGTTTATGAGCCTCTAGTCGATGATAAATGGCCACACAACCCCCATTTTTTATGAATATAGCCATGAGCGACATTGAAAATAGCCATGAGCGACCATTTTCAATAATACTAGAGGCTAACACCTACGGATTTTAGACCAAGAAATGGTCTCCACCAGAAATCCAAGAATGTGATCTATGGCAAGGAAACAAATGTGGGGTGAGGTGTATGAGCGTCTGGTCGATGATCAATGGCCACACAACCCCCATTTTTGTCGAAAATAGCCATGAACGGCCATTTTCAATAATACCGAAGGCTAACACCTACGGATTTTTGACCAAGAAATGGTCTCCACCAGAAATCCAAGAATGTGATCTATGGCAAGGAAACATATGTGGGGTGAGGTGTATGCGCCTCTAGTCGATGATCAATGGCCACACAACCCCCATTTTTGTCGAAAATAGCCATGAATGACCATTTTCAAAAATACCAAAGGCTAACACGTATGGATTTTTGACCAAGAAATGGTCTCCACCAGGAATCCAAGAATGTGATCTATGGCAAGGAAACATATGTGGGGTGAGGTGTATGATCCTCTGGTCGGTGATCAATGGCCACACAACCCCCATTTTGCCGAAAATAGCCATGAACGACCATTTTCAATAATACCGAAGGCTAACACGTACGAGTTTTTAACCAAGAAATGGTCTCCACCAGAAATCCAAGAATGTGATCTATGGCAAGGAAACATATGTGGGGTGCGGTTTATGAGCCTCTAGGTGATGATAAATGGCCACACAACCCCCATTTTTTATGAAAATAGCCATGAGCGACCATTTTCAATAATACTAGAGGCTAAGACCTACGGATTTTAGACCAAGAAATGGTCTCCACTAGAAATCCAAGAATGTGATCTATGGCAAGGAAACATATGTGGGGTGAGGTGTATGAGCATCTGGTCGATGATCAATGGCCACACACCCCCATTTTTGTCGAAAATAGCCATGAACGACCATTTTCAATAATACCGAAGGCTAACACCTACGGATTTTTGACCAAGAAATGGTCTCCACCAGAAATCCAAGAATGTGATCTATGGCAAGGAAACATATGTGGGGTGAGGTGTATGAGCCTCTAGTCGATGATCAATGGCCACACAACCCCCATTTTTGTCGAAAATAGCCATGAACGACCATTTTCAATAATACCGAAGGCTAACACCTACGGATTTTTGACCAAGAAATGGTCTCCACCAGAAATCCAAGAATGTGATCTATGGCAAGGAAACATATGTGGGGTGAGGTGTATGAGCCTCTGGTTGATGATCAATGGCCACACAACCCCCATTTTGCCGAAAATAGCTATGAATGACCATTTTCAATAATACCGAAGGCTAACACGTATGAGTTTTTAACCAAGAAATGGTTTCCACCAGAAATCCAAGAATGTAATCTATGGCAAGGAAACATATGTGGGGTGAGGTTTATGAGCCTCTAGTCGATGATAAATGGCCACACAACCCCCATTTTTTATGAAAATAGCCATGAGCGACCTTGAAAATAGCCATGAGCGACCATTTTCAATAATACTAGAGGCTAACACCTACGGATTTTAGACCAAGAAATGGTCTCCACCAGAAATCCAAGAATGTGATCTATGGCAAGGAAACATATGTGGGGTGAGGTGTATGAGCGTCTGGTCGATGATCAATGGCCACACAACCCCCATTTTTGTCGAAAATAGCCATGAACGACCATTTTCAATAATACCGAAGGCTAACACCTACGAATTTTTGACCAAGAAATGTCTGCACCAGAAATCCAAGAATGTGATCTATGGCAAGGAAACATATGTGGGGTGAGGTGTATGAGCCTCTAGTCGATGATCAATGGCCACACAACCCCCATTTTTGTCGAAAATAGCCATGAATGACCATTTTCAAAAATACCAAAGGCTAACACGTACGGATTTTTAACCAAGAAATGGTCTCCACCAGAAATCCAAGAATGTGATCTATGGCAAGGAAATATATGTGGGGTGAGGTGTACGAGCCTCTGGTTGATGATCAATGGCCACACAACCCCCATTTTGCCGAAAATAGCCATGAATGACCATTTTCAATAATACCGAAGGCTAACACGTACGAGTTTTTAACCAAGAAATGGTTTCCACCAGAAATCCAAGAATGTAATCTATGGCAAGGAAACATATGTGGGGTGAGGTTTATGAGCCTCTAGTCGATGATAAATGGCCACACAACCCCCATTTTTTATGAAAATAGCCATGAGCGACCTTGAAAATAGCCATGAGCGACCATTTTCAATAATACTAGAGGCTAACACCTACGGATTTTAGAACAAGAAATGGTCTCCACCAGAAATCCAAGAATGTGATCTATGGCAAGGAAACATATGTGGGGTGAGGTGTATGAGCGTCTGGTCGATGATCAATGGCCACACAACCCCCATTTTTGTCGAAAATAGCCATGAACGACCATTTTCAATAATACCGAAGGCTAACACCTACGGATTTTTGACCAAGAAATGGTCGCCACCAGAAATCCAAGAATGTGATCTATGGCAAGGAAACATATGTGGGGTGAGGTGTATGAGTCTCTGGTCGACGATCAATGGCCACACAACCCTAATTTTTGTCGAAAATAGCCATGAACGACCATTTTCAATGACACTGAAGGCTAACACCTACGGATTTTTGACCAAGAAATGGTCTCCACCATAAATCCAAGAATGTGATCTATGGCAAGGAAACATATGTGTAGTGAGGTGTATGAGCCTCTGGTCGAAGATCAATGGCCACACAACCCCCATTTTTGTCGAAAATAGCCATGAATGACCATTTTCAAAAATACCAAAGGCTAACACGTACGGATTTTTGACCAAGAAATGGTCTCCACCAGAAATCCAAGAATGTGATCTATGGCAAGGAAACATATGTGGGGTGAGGTGTACGAGCCTCTGGTCGATAATGAATGGTCACACAACCCCCATTTTGCCGAAAATAGCCATGAACGACCATTTTCAATAATACCGAAGGCTAACACGTCCGAGTTTTTAACCAAGAAATGGTCTCCACCAGAAATCCAAGAATGTGATCTATGGCAAGGAAACATATGTGGGGCGAGGTTTATGAGCCTCTAGTCGATGATAAATGGCCACACAACCCCCATTTTTTATGAAAATAGCCATGAGCGACCTTGAAAATAGCCATGAGCGACCATTTTCAATAATACTAGAGGCTAACACCTATGGATTTTAGACCAAGAAATGGTCTCCACCAGAAATCCAAGAATGTGATCTATGACAAGGAAACATATGTGGGGTGAGGTGTATGAGCGTCTGGTCGATGATCAATGGCTACACAACCCCCATTTTTGTCGAAACTAGCCATGACCGACCATTTTCAATAATACCGAAGGCTAACACCTACGGATTTTTGACCAAGAAATGGTCTCCACCAGAAATCCAAGAATGTGATCTATGGCAAGGAAACATATGTGGGGTGAGGTGTATGAGCCTCTGGTCGATGATCAATGGCCACACAACCCCCATTTTTGTCGAAAATAGCCATGAACGACCATTTTCAATAATACCGAAGGCTAGCACCTACGGATTTTTGACCAAGAAATGGTCTCCACCAGAAATCCAAGAATGTGATCTATGGCAAGGAAACATATGTGGGGTGAGGTGTATGAGCGTCTGGTCGATGATCAATGGCCACACAACCCCCATTTTTGTCGAAAATAGCCATGAATGACCATTTACAATAATACCGAAGGCTAACACCTACGGATTTTTGACCAAGAAATGGTCTCCACCAGAAATCCAAGAATGTGATCTATGGAAAGGAAACATATGTGGGGTGAGGTGTACGAGCCTTTGGTCGATGATCAATGGCCACAGAACCCCCATTTTGCCGAAAATAGCCATGAACGACCATTTTCAATAATACCGAAGGCTAACACGTACGAGTTTTTGACCAAGAAATGGTCTCCACCAAAAATCCAAGAATATGATCTATGGCAAGGAAACATATGTGGGTTGAGGTGTACGAGCCTCTGGTTGATGATCAATGGCCACACAACCCCCATTTTGCCAAAAATAGCCATGAATGACCATTTTCAATAATACCGAAGGCTAACACGTACGAGTTTTTAACCAAGAAATGGTTTCCACCAGAAATCCAAGAATGTAATCTATGGCAAGGAAACATATGTGGGGTGAGGTTTATGAGGCTCTAGTCGATGATAAATGGCCACACAACCCCCATTTTTTATGAAAATAGCCATGAGGGACCTTGAAAATAGCCATGAGCGACCATTTTCAATAATACTAGAGGATAACACCTACGGATTTTAGACCAAGAAATGGTCTCCACCAGAAATCCAAGAATGTGATCTATGGCAAGGAAACATATGTGGGGTGAGGTGTATGAGCGTCTGGTCGATGATCAATGGCCACACAACCCCCATTTTTGTCGAAAATAGCCATGAACGACCATTTTCAATAATACCGAAGGCTAACACCGAAGGATTTTTGACCAAGAAATGGTCTCCACCAGAAATCCAAGAATGTGATCTATGGCAAGGAAACATATGTGGTGTGAGGTGTATGAGCCTCTTGTCGATGATCAATGGCCACACAACCCTAATTTTTGTCGAAAATAGCCATGAACGACCATTTTCAATGACACTGAAGGCTAACACCTACGGATTTTTGACCAAGAAATGGTCTCCACCATAAATCCAAGAATGTGATATATGGCAAGGAAACATATGTGTAGTGAGGTGTATGAGCCTCTGGTCGAAGATCAATGGCCACACAACCCCCATTTTTGTCGAAAATAGCCATGAATGACCATTTTCAAAAATACCAAAGGCTAACACGTACGGATTTTTGACCAAGAAATGGTCTCCACCAGAAATCCAAGAATGTGATCTATGGCAAGGAAACATATGTGGGGTGAGGTGTACGAGCCTCTAGTCAATAATGAATGGCCACACAACCCCCATTTTGCCGAAAATAGCCATGAACGACCATTTTCAATAATACCGAAGGCTAACACGTACGAGTTTTTAACCAAGAAATGGTCTCCACCAAAAATCCAAGAATGTGATCTATGGCAAGGAAACATATGTGGGGCGAGGTTTATGAGCCTCTAGTCGATGATAAATGGCCACACAACCCCCATTTTTTATGAAAATAGCCATGAGCGACCTTGAAAATAGCCATGAGCGACCATTTTCAATAATACTAGAGGCTAACAGCTATGGATTTTAGACCAAGAAATGGTCTCCACCAGAAATCCAAGAATGTGATCTATGGCAAGGAAACATATGTGGGGTGAGGTGTATGAGCGTCTGGTCGATGATCAATGGCCACACAACCCCCATTTTTGTCGAAAATAGCCATGAACGACAATTTTCAATAATACCGAAGGCTAACACCTACGGATTTTTGACCAAGAAATGGTCTCCACCAGAAATCCAAGAATGTGATCTATGGCAAGGAAACATATGTGGGGTGAGGTGTATGAGCCTCTGGTCGATGATCAATGGCCACACAACCCCCATTTTTGTCGAAAATAGCCATGAACGACCATTTTCAATAATACCGAAGGCTAACACCTACGGATTTTTGACCAAGAAATGGTCTCCACCAGAAATCCAAGAATGTGATCTATGGCAAGGAAACATATCTGGGGTGAGGTGTATGAGCGTCTGGTCGATGATCAATGGCCACACAACCCCCATTTTTGTCGAAAATAGCCATGAATGACCATTTACAATAATACCGAAGGCTAACACCTACGGATTTTTGACCATGAAATGGTCTCCACCAGAAATCCAAAAATGTGATCTATGGAAAGGAAACATATGTGGGGTGAGGTGTACGAGCCTCTGGTCGATGATCAATGGCCACAGAACCCCCATTTTGCCGAAAATAGCCATGAACGACCATTTTCAATAATACCGAAGGCTAACACGTACGAGTTTTTGACCAAGAAATGGTCTCCACCAAAAATCCAAAAATGTGATCTATGGCAAGGAAACATATGTGGGGTGAGGTGTATGAGTGTCTGGTCGATGATCAATGGCCACACAACCCCCATTTTTGTCGAAAATAGCCATGAATGACCATTTACAATAATACCGAAGGCTAACACCTACGGATTTTTGACCAAGAAATGGTCTCCACCAGAAATCCAAGGATGTGATCTATGGAAAGGAAACATATGTGGGGTGAGGTGTATGAGCCTCTGGTCGACGATCAATGGCCACACAACCCTAATTTTTGTCGAAAATAGCCATGAACGACAATTTTCAATGACACTGAAGGCTAACACCTACGGATTTTTGACCAAGAAATGGTCTCCACCACAAATCTAAGAATGTGATCTATGGCAAGGAAACATATGTGGGGTGAGGTGTATGAGCCTCTGGTCGATGATCAATGGCCACACAACCCCCATTTTTGTCGAAAATAGCCATGAATGACCATTTACAATAATACCGAAGGCTAACACCTACGGATTTTTGACCAAGAAATGGTCTCCACCAGAAATCCAAGAATGTGATCTATGGCAAGGAAACATATGTGGGGTGAGGTGTATGAGCCTCTGGTCGATGATCAATGGCCACACAACCCCCATTTTTGACGAAAATAGCCATGAACGACAATTTTCAATAATACCGAAGGCTAACACCTACGGATTTTTGACCAAGAAATGGTCTCCACCAGAAATCCAAGAATGTGATCTATGGCAAGGAAACATATGTGGGGTGAGGTGTATGAGCCTCTGGTCGATGATCAATGGCCACACAACCCCCATTTTTGTCGAAAATAGCCATGAACGACCATTTTCAATAATACCGAAGGCTAACACCTACGGATTTTTGACCAAGAAATGGTCTCCACCAGAAATCCAAGAATGTGATCTATGGCAAGGAAACATATCTGGGGTGAGGTGTATGAGCGTCTGGTCGATGATCAATGGCCACACAACCCCCATTTTTGTCGAAAATAGCCATGAATGACCATTTACAATAATACCGAAGGCTAACACCTACGGATTTTTGACCATGAAATGGTCTCCACCAGAAATCCAAAAATGTGATCTATGGAAAGGAAACATATGTGGGGTGAGGTGTACGAGCCTCTGGTCGATGATCAATGGCCATAGAACCCCCATTTTGCCGAAAATAGCCATGAACGACCATTTTCAATAATACCGAAGGCTAACACGTACGAGTTTTGGACCAAGAAATGGTCTCCACCAAAAATCCAAAAATGTGATCTATGGCAAGGAAACATATGTGGGGTGAGGTGTATGAGTGTCTGGTCGATGATCAATGGCCACACAACCCCCATTTTTGTCGAAAATAGCCATGAATGACCATTTACAATAATACCGAAGGCTAACACCTACGGATTTTTGACCAAGAAATGGTCTCCACCAGAAATCCAAGGATGTGATCTATGGAAAGGAAACATATGTGGGGTGAGGTGTATGAGCCTCTGGTCGACGATCAATGGCCACACAACCCTAATTTTTGTCGAAAATAGCCATGAACGACAATTTTCAATGACACTGAAGGCTAACACCTACGGATTTTTGACCAAGAAATGGTCTCCACCATAAATCTAAGAATGTGATCTATGGCAAGGAAACATATGTGGGGTGAGGTGTATGAGCCTCTGGTCGATGATCAATGGCCACACAACCCCCATTTTTGTCGAAAATAGCCATGAATGACCATTAACAATAATACCGAAGGCTAACACCTACGGATTTTTGACCAAGAAATGGTCTCCACCAGAAATCCAAGAATGTGATCTATGGCAAGGAAACATATGTGGGGTGAGGTGTATGAGCCTCTGGTCGATGATCAATGGCCACACAACCCCCATTTTTGTCGAAAATAGCCATGAACGACCATTTTCAATAATATCGAAGGCTAACACCTACGGATTTTTGACCAAGAAATGGTCTCCACCAGAAATCCAAGAATGTTATCTACGACAAGGAAACATATGTGGGGTGAGGTGTATGAGCCTCTGGTCGACGATCAATGGCCACACAACCCCCATTTTGCCGAAAATAGCCATGAATGACCATTTTCAATAATACCGAAGGCTAACACGTACGAGTTTTTAACCAAGAAATGGTTTCCATCAGAAATCCAAGAATGTAATCTATGGCAAGGAAACATATGTGGGGTGAGGTTTATGAGCCTCTAGTCGATGATAAATGGCCACACAACCCCCATTTTTTATGAAAATAGCCATGAGCGACCTTGAAAATAGCCATGAGCGACCATTTTCAATAATACTAGAGGCTAACACCTACGGATTTTAGACCAAGAAATGGTCTCCACCAGAAATCCAAGAATGTGATCTATGGCAAGGAAACATATGTGGGGTGAGGTGTATGAGGGTCTGGTCGATGATCAATGGCCACACAACCCCCATTTTTGTCGAAAATAGCCATGAACGACCATTTTCAATAATACCGAAGGCTAACACCTACGGATTTTTGACCAAGAAATGGTCTCCACCAGAAATCCAAGAATGTGATCTATGGCAAGTAAACATATGTGGGGTGAGGTGTATGAGCCTCTGGTCGACGATCAATGGCCACACAACCCTAATTTTTGTCGAAAATAGCCATGAACGACCATTTTCAATGACACTGAAGGCTAACACCTACGGATTTTTGACCAAGAAATGGTCTCCACCATAAATCCAAGAATGTGATCTATGGCAAGGAAACATATGTGTAGTGAGGTGTATGAGCCTCTGGTCGAAGATCAATGGCCACACAACCCCCATTTTTGTCGAAAATAGCCATGAATGACCATTTTCAAAAATACCAAAGGCTAACACGTACGGATTTTTGACCAAGAAATGGTCTCCACCAGAAATCCAAGAATGTGATCTATGGCAAGGAAACATATGTGGGGTGAGGTGTACGAGCCTCTGGTCGATGATCAATGGCCACACAACCCCCATTTTGCCGAAAATAGCCATGAACGACCATTTTCAATAATACCGAAGGCTAACACGTACAAGTTTTTAACCAAGAAATGGTCTCCACCAGAAATCCAAGAATGTGATCTATGGCAAGGAAACATATGTGGGGTGAGGTTTATGAGCCTCTAGTCGATGATAAATGGCCACACAACCCCCATTTTTTATGAAAATAGCCATGAGCGACCTTGAAAATAGCCATGAGCGACCATTTTCAATAATACTAGAGGCTAACACCTATGGATTCTAGACCAAGAAATGGTCTCCACCAGAAATCCAAGAATGTGATCTATGGCAAGGAAACATATGTGGGGTGAGGTGTATGAGCGTCTGGTCGATGATCAATGGCCACACAACCCCCATTTTTGTCGAAAATAGCCATGAACGACCATTTTCAATAATACCGAAGGCTAACACCTACGGATTTTTGACCAAGAAATGGTCTCCACCAGAAATCCAAGAATGTGATCTATGGCAAGGAAACATATGTGGGGTGAGGTGTATGAGCCTCTGGTCGACGATCAATGGCCACACAACCCTAATTTTTTGTCGAAAATAGCCATGAACGACCATTTTCAATGACACTGAAGGCTAACACCTACGGATTTTTGACCAAGAAATGGTCTCCACCATAAATCCAAGAATGTCATCTATGGCAAGGAAACATATGTGTAGTGAGGTGTATGAGCCTCTGGTCGAAGATCAATGGCCACACAACCCCCATTTTTGTCGAAAATAGCCATGAATGACCATTTTCAAAAATACCAAAGGCTAACACATTCGGATTTTTGCCCAAGAAATGGTCTCCACCAGAAATCCAAGAATGTGATCTATGGCAAGGAAACATATGTGGGGTGAGGTGTACAAGCCTCTGGTCGATGATCAATGGCCACAGAACCCCCATTTTGCCGAAAATAGCCATGAATGACCATTTTCAATAATACCGAAGGCTAACACGTACGAGTTTTTGACCAAGAAATGGTCTCCACCAGAAATCCAAGAATGTGATCTATGGCAAGGAAACATATGAGGGGTGAGATTTATGAGCCTCTAGTCGATGATAAATGGCCACACAACCCCCATTTTTTATGAAAATAGCCATGAGCGACCATTTTCAATAATATTAGAGGCTAAGACCTACGGATTTTTGACCAAGAAATGGTCTCCACCAGAAATCTAAGAATGTGATCTATGGCAAGGAAACATATGTGGGGTGAGGTGTATGAGCCTCTGGTCGATGATCAATGGCCACACAACCCACATTGTTGTCGAAAATAGCCATGAATGACCATTTACAATAATACCGAAGGCTAACACCTACGGATTTTTGACCAAGAAATGGTCTCCACCAGAAATCCAAGAATGTGATCTATGGCAAGGAAACATATGTGGGGTGAGGTGTATGAGCCTCTGGTCGATGATCAATGGCCACACAACCCCCATTTTTGTCGAAAATGGCCATGAACGACCATTTTCAATAATATCAAAGGCTAACACCTACGGATTTTTGACCAAGAAATGGTCTCCACCAGAAATCCAAGAATGTGATCTACGACAAGGAAACATATGTGGGGTGAGGTGTATGAGCCTCTGGTCGACGATCAATGGCCACACAACCCCCATTTTGCCGAAAATAGCCATGAATGACCATTTTCAATAATACCGAAGGCTAACACGTACGAGTTTTTAACCAAGAAATGGTTTCCACCAGAAATCCAAGAATGTAATCTATGGCAAGGAAACATATGTGGGGTGAGGTGTACGAGCCTCTGGTCGATGATCAATGGCCACACAACCCCCATTTTGCCGAAAATAACCATGAACGACCATTTTCAATAATACCGAAGGCTAACACGTACGAGTTTTTGACCAAGAAATGGTCTCCACCAAAAATCCAAGAATGTGATCTATGGCACGGAAACATATGTGGGGTGAGATTTATGAGCCTCTAGTCGATGATAAATGGCCACACAACCCCCATTTTTTTTATGAAAATAGCCATGAGCGACCATTTTCAATAATATTAGAGGCTAAGACCTACGGATTTTTGACCAAGAAATGGTCTCCACCAGAAATCCAAGAATGTGATCTATGGCAAGGAAACATATGTGGGGTGAGGTGTATGAGCCTATGGTCGATGATCAATGGCCACACAACCCCCATTTTTGTCGAAAATAGCCATGAATGACCATTTACAATAATACCGAAGGCTAACACCTACGGATTTTTGACCAAGAAATGGTCTCCACCAGAAATCCAAGAATGTGATCTATGGCAAGGAAACATATGTGGGGTGAGGTGTATGAGCCTCTGGTCGATGATCAATGGCCACACAACCCCCATTGTTGTCGAAAATAGCCATGAACGACCATTTTCAATAATATCGAAGGCTAACACCTACGGATTTTTGACCAAGAAATGGTCTCCACCAGAAATCCAAGAATGTGATCTACGACAAGGAAACATTTGTGGGGTGAGGTGTATGAGCCTCTGGTCGACGATCAATGGCCACACAACCCCCATTTTGCCGAAAATAGCCATGAATGACCATTTTCAATAATACCGAAGGCTAACACGTACGAGTTTTTAACCAAGAAATGGCTTCCACCAGAAATCCAAGAATGTAATCTATGGCAAGGAAACATATGTGGGGTGAGGTTTATGAGCCTCTAGTCGATGATAAATGGCCACACAACCCCCATTTTTATGAAAATAGCCATGAGCGACCTTGAAAATAGCCATGAGCGACCATTTTCAATAATACTAGAGGCTAACACCTACGGATTTTAGACCAAGAAATGGTCTCCACCAGAAATCCAAGAATGTGATCTACGACAAGGAAACATATGTGGGGTGAGGTGTATGAGCCTCTGGTCGACGATCAATGGCCACACAACCCCCATTTTGCCGAAAATAGCCATGAATGACCATTTTCAATAATACCGAAGGCTAACACGTACAAGTTTTTAACCAAGAAATGGCTTCCACCAGAAATCCAAGAATGTAATCTATGGCAAGGAAACATATGTGGGGTGAGGTTTATGAGCCTCTAGTCGATGATAAATGGCCACACAACCCCCATTTTTTATGAAAATAGCCATGAGCGACCTTGAAAATAGCCATGAGCGACCATTTTCAATAATACTAGAGGATAACACCTACGGATTTTAGACCAAGAAATGGTCTCCACCAGAAATCCAAGAATGTGATCTATGGCAAGGAAACATATGTGGGGTGAGGTGTATGAGCGTCTGGTCGATGATCAATGGCCACACAACCCCCATTTTTGTCGAAAATAACCATGAACGACCATTTTCAATAATACCGAAGGCTAACACCTAAGGATTTTTGACCAAGAAATGGTCTCCACCAGAAATCCAAGAATGTGATCTATGGCAAGGAAACATATGTGGGGTGAGGTGTATGAGTCTCTTGTCGACGATCAATGGCCACACAACCCTAATTTTTGTCGAAAATAGCCATGAACGACCATTTTCAATGACACTGAAGGCTAACACCTACGAATTTTTGACCAAGAAATGGTCTCCACCATAAATCCAAGAATGTGATCTATGGCAAGGAAACATATGTGTAGTGAGGTGTATGAGCCTCTGGTCGAAGATCAATGGCCACACAACCCCCATTTTTGTCGAAAATAGCCATGAATGACCATTTACAATAATACCGAAGGCTAACACCTACGGATTTTTGACCATGAAATGGTCTCCACCAGAAATCCAAAAATGTGATCTATGGAAAGGAAACATATGTGGGGTGAGGTGTACGAGCCTCTGGTCGATGATCAATGGCCACACAACCCCCATTTTTTATGAAAATAGCCATGAGCGACCTTGAAAATAGCCATGAGCGACCATTTTCAATAATACTAGAGGATAACACCTACGGATTTTAGACCAAGAAATGGTCTCCACCAGAAATCCAAGAATGTGATCTATGGCAAGGAAACATATGTGGGGTGAGGTGTATGAGCGTCTGGTCGATGATCAATGGCCACACAACCCCCATTTTTGTCGAAAATAGCCATGAACGACCATTTTCAATAATACCGAAGGCTAACACCTAAGGATTTTTGACCAAGAAATGGTCTCCACCAGAAATCCAAGAATGTGATCTATGGCAAGGAAACATATGTGGGGTGAGGTGTATGAGTCTCTTGTCGACGATCAATGGCCACACAACCCTAATTTTTGTCGAAAATAGCCATGAACGACCATTTTCAATGACACTGAAGGCTAACACCTACGGATTTTTGACCAAGAAATGGTCTCCACCATAAATCCAAGAATGTGATCTATGGCAAGGAAACATATGTGTAGTGAGGTGTATGAGCCTCTGGTCGAAGATCAATGGCCACACAACCCCCATTTTTGTCGAAAATAGCCATGAATGACCATTTACAATAATACCGAAGGCTAACACCTACGGATTTTTGACCATGAAATGGTCTCCACCAGAAATCCAAAAATGTGATCTATGGAAAGGAAACATATGTGGGGTGAGGTGTACGAGCCTCTGGTCGATGATCAATGGCCACAGAACCCCCATTTTGCCGAAAATAGCCATGAACGACCATTTTCAATAATACCGAAGGCTAACACGTACGAGTTTTTGACCAAGAAATGGTCTCCACCAAAAATCCAAGAATGTGATCTATGGCAAGGAAACATATGTGGGGTGAGGTGTATGAGCGTCTGGTCGATGATCAATGGCCACACAACCCCCATTTTTGTCGAAAATAGCCATGAATGACCATTTACAATAATACCGAAGGCTAACACCTACGGATTTTTGACCAAGAAATGGTCTCCACCAGAAATCCAAGGATGTGATCTATGGCAAGGAAACATATGTGGGGTGAGGTGTATGAGCCTCTGGTCGACGATCAATGGCCACACAACCCTAATTTTTGTCGAAAATAGCCATGAACGACAATTTTCAATGACACTGAAGGCTAACACCTACGGATTTTTGACCAAGAAATGGTCTCCACCATAAATCCAAGAATGTGATCTATGGCAAGGAAACATATGTGGGGTGAGGTGTATGAGCCTCTAGTCGATGATCAATGGCCACACAACCCCCATTTTTGTCGAAAATAGCCATGAATGACCATTTACAATAATACCGAAGGCTAACACCTACGGATTTTTGACCAAGAAATGGTCTCCACCAGAAATCCAAGAATGTGATCTATGGCAAGGAAACATATGTGGGGTGAGGTGTATGAGCCTCTGGTCGATGATCAATGGCCACACAACCCCCATTTTTGTCGAAAATAGCCATGAACCACCATTTTCAATAATATCGAAGGCTAACACCTACGGATTTTTGGCCAAGAAATGGTCTCCACCAGAAATCCAAGAATGTTATCTACGACAAGGAAACATATGTGGGGTGAGGTGTATGAGCCTCTGGTCGACGATCAATGGCCACACAACCCCCATTTTGCCGAAAATAGCCATGAATGACCATTTTCAATAATACCGAAGGCTAACACGTACGAGTTTTTAACCAAGAAATGGTTTCCACCAGAAATCCAAGAATGTAATCTATGGCAAGGAAACATATGTGGGGTGAGGTTTATGAGCCTCTAGTCGATGATAAATGGCCACACAACCCCCATTTTTTATGAAAATAGCCATGAGCGACCTTGAAAATAGCCATGAGCGACCATTTTCAATAATACTAGAGGCTAACACCTACGGATTTTAGACCATGAAATGGTCTCCACCAGAAATCCAAGAATGTGATCTATGGCAAGGAAACATATGTGGGGTGAGGTGTATGAGCGTCTGGTCGATGATCAATGGCCACACAACCCCCATTTTTGTCGAAAATAGCCATGAACGACCATTTTCAATAATACCGAAGGCTAACACCTACGGATTTTTGACCAAGAAATGGTCTCCACCAGAAATCCAAGAATGTGATCTATGGCAAGGAAACATATGTGGGGTGAGGTGTATGAGCCTCTGGTCGACGATCAATGGCCACACAACCCTAATTTTTGTCGAAAATAGCCATGAACGACCATTTTCAATGACACTGAAGGCTAACACCTACGGATTTTTGACCAAGAAATAGTCTCCACCATAAATCCAAGAATGTGATCTATGGCAAGGAAACATATGTGTAGTGAGGTGTATGAGCCTCTGGTCGAAGATCAATGGCCACACAACCCCCATTTTTGTCGAAAATAGCCATGAATGACCATTTTCAAAAATACCAAAGGCTAACACGTACGGATTTTTGACCAAGAAATGGTCTCCACCAGAAATCCAAGAATGTGATCTATGGCAAGGAAACATATGTGGGGTGAGGTGTACGAGCCTCTGGTCGATGATCAATGGCCACACAACCCCCATTTTGCCGATAATAGCCATGAACGACCATTTTCAATAATACCGAAGGCTAACACGTACGAGTTTTTAACCAAGAAATGGTCTCCACCAGAAATCCAAGAATGTGATCTATGGCAAGGAAACATATGTGGGGTGAGGTTTATGAGCCTCTAGTCGATGATAAATGGCCACACAACCCCCATTTTTTATGAAAATAGCCATGAGCGACCTTGAAAATAGCCATGAGCGACCATTTTCAATAATACTAGAGGCTAACACCTATGGATTCTAGACCAAGAAATGGTCTCCACCAGAAATCCAAGAATGTGATCTATGGCAAGGAAACATATGTTGGGTGAGGTGTATGAGCGTCTGGTCGATGATCAATGGCCACACAACCCCCATTTTTGTCGAAAATAGCCATGAACGACCATTTTCAATAATACCGAAGGCTAACACCTACGGATTTTTGACCAAGAAATGGTCTCCACCAGAAATCCAAGAATGTGATCTATGGCAAGGAAACATATGTGAGGTGAGGTGTATGAGCCTCTGGTCGACGATCAATGGCCACACAACCCTAATTTTTTGTCGAAAATAGCCATGAACGACCATTTTCAATGACACTGAAGGCTAACACCTACGGATTTTTGACCAAGAAATGGTCTCCACCATAAATCCAAGAATGTGATCTATGGCAAGGAAACATATGTGTAGTGAGGTGTATGAGCCTCTGGTCGAAGATCAATGGCCACACAACCCCCATTTTTGTCGAAAATAGCCATGAATGACCATTTTCAAAAATACCAAAGGCTAACACATTCGGATTTTTGCCCAAGAAATGGTCTCCACCAGAAATCCAAGAATGTGATCTATGGCAAGGAAACATATGTGGGGTGAGGTGTACAAGCCTCTGGTCGATGATCAATGGCCACAGAACCCCCATTTTGCCGAAAATAGCCATGAATGACCATTTTCAATAATACCGAAGGCTAACACGTACGAGTTTTTGACCAAGAAATGGTCTCCACCAAAAATCCAAGAATGTGATCTATGGCAAGGAAACATATGAGGGGTGAGATTTATGAGCCTCTAGTCGATGATAAATGGCCACACAACCCCCATTTTTTATGAAAATAGCCATGAGCGACCATTTTCAATAATATTAGAGGCTAAGACCTACGGATTTTTGACCAAGAAATGGTCTCCACCAGAAATCTAAGAATGTGATCTATGGCAAGGAAACATATGTGGGGTGAGGTGTATGAGCCTCTGGTCGATGATCAATGGCCACACAACCCACATTGTTGTCGAAAATAGCCATGAATGACCATTTACAATAATACCGAAGGCTAACACCTACGGATTTTTGACCAAGAAATGGTCTCCACCAGAAATCCAAGAATGTGATCTATGGCAAGGAAACATATGTGGGGTGAGGTGTATGAGCCTCTGGTCGATGATCAATGGCCACACAACCCCCATTTTTGTCGAAAATGGCCATGAACGACCATTTTCAATAATATCAAAGGCTAACACCTACGGATTTTTGACCAAGAAATGGTCTCCACCAGAAATCCAAGAATGTGATCTACGACAAGGAAACATATGTGGGGTGAGGTGTATGAGCCTCTGGTCGACGATCAATGGCCACACAACCCCCATTTTGCCGAAAATAGCCATGAATGACCATTTTCAATAATACCGAAGGCTAACACGTACGAGTTTTTAACCAAGAAATGGTTTCCACCAGAAATCCAAGAATGTAATCTATGGCAAGGAAACATATGTGGGGTGAGGTGTACGAGCCTCTGGTCGATGATCAATGGCCACACAACCCCCATTTTGCCGAAAATAACCATGAACGACCATTTTCAATAATACCGAAGGCTAACACGTACGAGTTTTTGACCAAGAAATGGTCTCCACCAAAAATCCAAGAATGTGATCTATGGCAAGGAAACATATGTGGGGTGAGATTTATGAGCCTCTAGTCGATGATAAATGGCCACACAACCCCCATTTTTTTATGAAAATAGCCATGAGCGACCATTTTCAATAATATTAGAGGCTAAGACCTACGGATTTTTGACCAAGAAATGGTCTCCACCAGAAATCCAAGAATGTGATCTATGGCAAGGAAACATATGTGGGGTGAGGTGTATGAGCCTATGGTCGATGATCAATGGCCACACAACCCCCATTTTTGTCGAAAATAGCCATGAATGACCATTTACAATAATACCGAAGGCTAACACCTACGGATTTTTGACCAAGAAATGGTCTCCACCAGAAATCCAAGAATGTGATCTATGGCAAGGAAACATATGTGGGGTGAGGTGTATGAGCCTCTGGTCGATGATCAATGGCCACACAACCCCCATTTTTGTCGAAAATGGCCATGAACGACCATTTTCAATAATATCAAAGGCTAACACCTACGGATTTTTGACCAAGAAATGGTCTCCACCAGAAATCCAAGAATGTGATCTACGACAAGGAAACATATGTGGGGTGAGGTGTATGAGCCTCTTGTCGACGATCAATGGCCACACAACCCCCATTTTGCCGAAAATAGCCATGAATGACCATTTTCAATAATACCGAAGGCTAACACGTACGAGTTTTTAACCAAGAAATGGTTTCCACCAGAAATCCAAGAATGTAATCTATGGCAAGGAAACATATGTGGGGTGAGGTGTACGAGCCTCTGGTCGATGATCAATGGCCACACAACCCCCATTTTGCCGAAAATAACCATGAACGACCATTTTCAATAATACCGAAGGCTAACACGTACGAGTTTTTGACCAAGAAATGGTCTCCACCAAAAATCCAAGAATGTGATCTATGGCAAGGAAACATATGTGGGGTGAGATTTATGAGCCTCTAGTCGATGATAAATGGCCACACAACCCCCATTTTTTTTATGAAAATAGCCATGAGCGACCATTTTCAATAATATTAGAGGCTAAGACCTACGGATTTTTGACCAAGAAATGGTCTCCACCAGAAATCCAAGAATGTGATCTATGGTAAGGAAACATATGTGGGGTGAGGTGTATGAGCCTATGGTCGATGATCAATGGCCACACAACCCCCATTTTTGTCGAAAATAGCCATGAATGACCATTTACAATAATACCGAAGGCTAACACCTACGGATTTTTGACCAAGAAATGGTCTCCACCAGAAATCCAAGAATGTGATCTATGGCAAGGAAACATATGTGGGGTGAGGTGTATGAGCCTCTGGTCGATGATCAATGGCCACACAACCCCCATTTTTGTCGAAAATAGCCATGAACGACCATTTTCAATAATATCGAAGGCTAACACCTACGGATTTTTGACCAAGAAATGGTCTCCACCAGAAATCCAAGAATGTGATCTACGACAAGGAAACATTTGTGGGGTGAGGTGTATGAGCCTCTGGTCGACGATCAATGGCCACACAACCCCCATTTTGCCGAAAATAGCCATGAATGACCATTTTCAATAATACCGAAGGCTAACACGTACGAGTTTTTAACCAAGAAATGGCTTCCACCAGAAATCCAAGAATGTAATCTATGGCAAGGAAACATATGTGGGGTGAGGTTTATGAGCCTCTAGTCGATGATAAATGGCCACACAACCCCCATTTTTATGAAAATAGCCATGAGCGACCTTGAAAATAGCCATGAGCGACCATTTTCAATAATACTAGAGGCTAACACCTACGGATTTTAGACCAAGAAATGGTCTCCACCAGAAATACAAGAATGTGATCTACGACAAGGAAACATATGTGGGGTGAGGTGTATGAGCCTCTTGTCGACGATCAATGGCCACACAACCCCCATTTTGCCGAAAATAGCCATGAATGACCATTTTCAATAATACCGAAGGCTAACACGTACGAGTTTTTAACCAAGAAATGGCTTCCACCAGAAATCCAAGAATGTAATCTATGGCAAGGAAACATATGTGGGGTGAGGTTTATGAGCCTCTAGTCGATGATAAATGGCCACACAACCCCCATTTTTTATGAAAATAGCCACGAGCGACCTTGAAAATAGCCATGAGCGACCATTTTCAATAATACTAGAGGCTAACACCTACGGATTTTAGACCAAGAAATGGTCTCCACCAGAAATCCAAGAATGTGATCTATGGCAAGGAAACATATGTGGGGTGAGGTGTATGAGCGTCTGGTCGATGATCAATGGACACACAACCCCCATTTTTGTCGAAAATAGCCATGAACGACCATTTTCAATAATACCGAAGGCTAACACCTACGGATTTTTGACCAAGAAATGGTCTCCACCAATAATACAAGAATGTGATTTATGGCAAAGAAACATATGTGGGGTGAGGTGTATGAGCCTCTGGTCGACGATCAATGGCCACACAACCCTAATTTTTGTCGAAAATAGCCATGAACGACCATTTTCAATGACACTGAAGGCTAACACCTACGGATTTTTGACCAAGAAATGGTCTCCACCATAAATCCAAGAATGTGATCTATGGCAAGGAAACATATGTGTAGTGAGGTGTATGAGCCTCTGGTCGAAGATCAATGGCCACACAACCCCCATTTTTGTCGAAAATAGCCATGAATGACCATTTTCAAAAATACCAAAGGCTAACACGTACGGATTTTTGACCAAGAAATGGTCTCCACCAGAAATCCAAGAATGTGATCTATGGCAAGGAAACATATGTGGGGTGAGGTGTACGAGCCTCTGGTCGATGATCAATGGCCACACAACCCCCATTTTGCCGAAAATAGCCATGAACGACCATTTTCAATAATACCGAAGGCTAACACGTACGAGTTTTTAACCAAGAAATGGTCTCCACTAGAAATCCAAGAATGTGATCTATGGCAATGAAACATATGTGGGGTGAGGTTTATGAGCCTCTAGTCGATGATAAATGGCTACACAACCCCCATTTTTTATGAAAATAGCCATGAGCGACCTTGAAAATAGCCATGAGCGACCATTTTCAATAATACTAGAGGCTAACACCTACGGATTTTAGACCAAGAAATGGTCTCCACCAGAAATCCAAGAATGTGATCTATGGCAAGGAAACATATGTGGGGTGAGGTGTATGAGCGTCTGGTCGATGATCAATGGCCACACAACCCCCATTTTTGTCGAAAATAGCCATGAACGACCATTTTCAATAATACCGAAGGCTAACACCTACGGAATTTTGACCAAGAAATGGTCTCCACCAGAAATCCAAGAATGTGATCTATGGCAAGGAAACATATGTGGGGTGAGGTGTATGAGCCTCTGGTCGACGATCAATGGCCACACAACCCCCATTTTTTATGAAAATAGCCATGAGCGACCTTGAAAATAGCCATGAGCGACCATTTTCAATAATACTAGAGGCTAACACCTACGGATTTTAGACCAAGAAATGGTCTCCACCAGAAATCCAAGAATGTGATCTATGGCAAGGAAACATATGTGGGGTGAGGTGTATGAGCGTCTGGTCGATGATCAATGGCCACACAACCCCCATTTTTGTCGAAAATAGCCATGAACGACCATTTTCAATAATACCGAAGGCTAACACCTACGGATTTTTGACCAAGAAATGGTCTCCACCAGAAATCCAAGAATGTGATCTATGGCAAGGAAACATATGTGGGGTGAGGTGTATGAGCCTCGGTCGATGATAAATGGCCACACAACCCCCATTTTTGTCGAAAATAGCCATGAACGACCATTTTCAATAATATCGAAGGCTAACACCTACGGATTTTTGACCAAGAAATGGTCTCCACCAGAAATCCAAGAATGTGATCTACGACAAGGAAACATATGTGGAGTGAGGTGTATGAGCCTCTGGTCGACGATCAATGGCCACACAACCCCCATTTTGCCGAAAATAGCCATGAATGACCATTTTCAATAATATCGAAGGCTAACACCTACGGATTTTTGACCAAGAAATGGTCTCCACCAGAAATCCAAGAATGTGATCTACGACAAGGAATCATATGTGGGGTGAGGTGTATGAGCCTCTGGTCGACGATCAATGGCCACACAACCCCCATTTTGCCGAAAATAGCCATGAATGACCATTTTCAATAATACCGAAGGCTAACACGTACGAGTTTTTAACCAAGAAATGGTTTCCACCAGAAATCCAAGAATGTAATCTATGGCAAGGAAACATATGTGGGGTGAGGTTTATCAGCCTCTAGTCGATGATAAATGGCCACACAACCCCCATTTGTTATGAAAATAGCCATGAGCGACCTTGAAAATAGCCATGAGCGACCATTTTCAATAATACTAGAGGCTAACACCGACGGATTTTAGACCAAGAAATGGACTCCACCAGAAATCCAAGAATGTGATCTATGGCAAGGAAACATGTGGGGTGAGGTGTATGAGCGTCTGGTCGATGATCAATGGCCACACAACCCCCATTTTTGTCGAAAATAGCCATGAACGACCATTTTCAATAATACCGAAGGCTAACACCTACGGATTTTTGACCAAGAAATGGTCTCCACCAGAAATCCAAGAATGTGATCTATGGCAAGGAAACATATGTGGGGTGAGGTGTATGAGCCTCTGGTCGATGATCAATGGCCACACAACCTCCATTTTTGTCGAAAATAGCCATGAACGACCATTTTCAATAATATCGAAGGCTAACACCTACTGATTTTTGACCAAGAAATGGTCTCCACCAGAAATCCAAGAATGTGATCTACGACAAGGAAACATATGTGGGGTGAGGTGTATGAGCCTCTGGTCGACGATCAATGGCCACACAACCCCCATTTTGCCGAAAATAGCCATGAATGACCATTTTCAATAATATCGAAGGCTAACACCTACGGATTTTTGACCAAGAAATGGTCTCCACCAGAAATCCAAGAATGTGATCTACGACAAGGAAACATATGTGGGGTGAGGTGTATGAGCCTCTGGTCGACGATCAATGGCCACACAACCCCCATTTTGCCGAAAATAGCCATGAATGACCATTTTCAATAATACCGAAGGCTAACACGTACGAGTTTTTAACCAAGAAATGGTTTCCACCAGAAATCCAAGAATGTAATCTATGGCAATGAAACATATGTGGGGTGAGGTTTATGAGCCTCTAGTCGATGATAAATGGCCACACAACCCCCATTTTTTATGAAAATAGCCATGAGCGACCTTGAAAATAGCCATGAGCGACCATTTTCAATAATACTAGAGGCTAACACCTACGGATTTTAGACCAAGAAATGGTCTCCACCAGAAATCCAAGAATGTGATCTATGGCAAGGAAACATATGTGGGGTGAGGTGTATGAGCGTCTGGTCGATGATCAATGGCCACACAACCCCCATTTTTGTCGAAAATAGCCATGAACGACCATTTTCAATAATACCGAAGGCTAACACCTACGGATTTTTTACCAAGAAATGGTCTCCACCAGAATTCCAAGAATGTGATCTATGGCAAGGAAACATATGTGGGGTGAGGTGTATGAGCCTCTAGTCGATGATCAATGGCCACACAACCCCCATTTTTGTCGAAAATAGCCATGAATGACCATTTTCAAAAATACCAAAGGCTAACACGTACGGATTTTTAACCAAGAAATGGTCTCCACCAGAAATCCAAGAATGTGATCTATGGCAAGGAAACATATGTGGGGTGAGGTGTACGAGCCTCTGGTCGATGATCAATGGCCACACAACCCCCATTTTGCCGAAAATAGCCATGAATGACCATTTTCAATAATACCGAAGGCTAACACGTACGAGTTTTTAACCAAGAAATGGTCTCCACCAGAAATCCAAGAATGTGATCTATGGCAAGGAAACATATGTGGGGTGAGGTGTATGAGCGTCTGGTCGATGATCAATGGCCACACAACCCCCATTTTTGTCGAAAATAGCCATGAACGACCATTTTCAATAATACCGAAGGCTAACACCTACGGATTTTTGACCAAGAAATGGTCTCCACCAGAAATCCAAGAATGTGATCTATGGCAAGGAAACATATGTGGGGTGAGGTGTATGAGCCTCTGGTCGACGATCAATGGCCACACAACCCTAATTTTTGTCGAAAATAGCCATGAACGACCATTTTCAATGACATTGAAGGCTAACACCTACGGATTTTTGACCAAGAAATGGTCTCCACCATAAATCCAAGAATGTGATCTATGGCAAGGAAACATATGTGTAGTGAGGTGTATGAGCCTCTGGTCGATGATCAATGGCCACACAACCCACATTTTTGTCGAAAATAGCCATGAATGACCATTTACAATAATACCGAAGGCTAACACCTACGGATTTTTGACCAAGAAAATCCGTACGTGTTAGCCTTTGGTATTTTTGAAAATGGTCATTCATGGCTATTTTCGACAAAAATGGGGGTTGTGTGGCCATTGATCTTCGACCAGAGGCTCATACACCTCACTACACATATGTTTCCTTGCCATAGATCACATTCTTGGATTTATGGTGGAGACCATTTCTTGGTCAAAAATCCGTAGGTGTTAGCCTTCAGTGTCATTGAAAATGGTCGTTCATGGCTATTTTCGACAAAAATTAGGGTTGTGTGGCCATTGATCGTCGACCAGAGGCTCATACACCTCACCCCACATATGTTTCCTTGTCGTAGATCACATTCTTGGATTTCTGGTGGAGACCATTTCTTGGTCAAAAATCCGTAGGTGTTAGCCTTCGATATTATTGAAAATGGTCATTCATGGCTATTTTCGGCAAAATGGGGGTTGTGTGGCCATTGATCGTCGACCAGAGGCTCATACACCTCACCCCACATATGTTTCCTTGTCGTAGATCACATTCTTGGATTTCTGGTGGAGACCATTTCTTGGTCAAAAATCCGTAGGTGTTAGCCTTCGATATTATTGAAAATGGTCGTTCATGGCTATTTTCGACAAAAATGGAGGTTGTGTGGCCATTGATCATCGACCAGAGGCTCATACACCTCACCCCACATATGTTTCCTTGCCATAGATCACATTCTTGGATTTCTGGTGGAGACCATTTCTTGGTAAAAAATCCGTAGGTGTTAGCCTTCGGTATTATTGAAAATGGTCGTTCATGGCTATTTTCGACAAAAATGGGGGTTGTGTGGCCATTTATCATTGACCAGACGCTCATACACCTAACCCCACATATGTTTCCTTGCCATAGATCACATTCTTGGATTTCTGGTGGAGACCATTTCTTGGTCAAAAATCCGTAGGTGTTAGCCTTCGATATTATTGAAAATGGTCGTTCATGGCTATTTTCGACAAAAATGGGGGTTGTGTGGCCATTGATCATCGACCAGACGCTCATACACCTCACCCCACATATGTTTCCTTGCCATAGATCACATTCTTGGATTTCTGGTGGAGACCATTTCTTGGTCTAAAATCCGTAGGTGTTAGCCTCTAGTATTATTGAAAATGGTCGCTCATGGCTATTTTCAAGGTCGCTCATGGCTATTTTCATAAAAATGGGGGTTGTGTGGCCATTTATCATCGACTAGAGGCTCATAAACCTCACCCCACATATGTTTCCTTGCCATAGATTACATTCTTGGATTTCTGGTGGAAACCATTTCTTGGTTAAAAACTCGTACGTGTTAGCCTTCGGTATTATTGAAAATGGTCATTCATGGCTATTTTCGGCAAAATGGGGGTTGTGTGGCCATTGATCGTCGACCAGAGGCTCATACACCTCACCCCACATATGTTTCCTTGTCGTAGATCACATTCTTGGATTTCTGGTGGAGACCATTTCTTGGTCAAAAATCCGTAGGTGTTAGCCTTCGATATTATTGAAAATGGTCATTCATGGCTATTTTCGGCAAAATGGGGGTTGTGTGGCCATTGATCGTCGACCAGAGGCTCATACACCTCACCCCACATATGTTTCCTTGTCGTAGATCACATTCTTGGATTTCTGGTGGAGACCATTTCTTGGTCAAAAATCCGAAGGTGTTAGCCTTCGATATTATTGAAAATGGTCGTTCATGGCTATTTTCGACAAAAATGGGGGTTGTGTGGCCATTGATCATCGACCAGAGGCTCATACACCTCACCCCACATATGTTTCCTTGCCATAGATCACATTCTTGGATTTCTGGTGGAGACCATTTCATGGTCAAAAATCCGTAGGTGTTAGCCTTCGGTATTTTTGAAAATGGTCGTTCATGGCTATTTTCGACAAAAATGGGGGTTGTGTGGCCATTGATCATCGACCAGACGCTCATACACCTCACCCCACATATGTTTCCTTGCCATAGATCACATTCTTGGATTTCTGGTGGAGACCATTTCTTGGTCTAAAATCCGTAGGTGTTAGCCTCTAGTATTATTGAAAATGGTCGCTCATGGCTATTTTCAAGGTCGCTCATGGCTATTTTCATAAAAAATGGGGGTTGTGTGGCCATTGATCATCGACCAGAGGCTCATACACCTCACCCCACATATGTTTCCTTGCCATAGATCACATTCTTGGATTTCTGGTGGAGACCATTTCTTGGTCAAAAATCCGTAGGTGTTAGCCTTCGGTATTATTGAAAATGGTCGTTCATGGCTATTTTCGACAAAAATGGGGGTTGTGTGGCCATTGATCATCGACCAGACGCTCATACACCTCACCCCACATATGTTTCCTTGCCATAGATCACATTTTTGGATTTCTGGTGGAGACCATTTCTTGGTCTAAAATCCGTAGGTGTTAGCCTCTAGTATTATTGAAAATGGTCGCTCATGGCTATTTTCAAGGTCACTCATGGCTATTTTCATAAAAATGGGGGTTGTGTGGCTATTTATCATCGACTAGAGGCTCATAAACCTCACCCCACATATGTTTCCTTGCCATAGATTACATTCTTGGATTTCTGGTGGAAACCATTTCTTGGTTAAAAACTCGTACGTGTTAGACTTCGGTATTATTGAAAATGGTCATTCATGGCTATTTTTGGCAAAATGGGGGTTGTGTGGCCATTGATCATCGACCAGAGGCTCGTACACCTCACCCCACATATGTTTCCTTGCCATAGATCACATTCTTGGATTTCTGGTGGAGACCATTTCTTGGTCAAAAATCCGTACGTGTTAGCCTTTGGTATTTTTGAAAATGATCATTCATGGCTATTTTCGACAAAAATGGGGGTTGTGTGGCCATTGATCATCGACTAGAGGCTCATACACCTCACCCCACATATGTTTCCTTGCCATAGATCACATTCTTGGATTTCTGGTGGAGACCATTTCTTGGTCAAAAATCCGTAGGTGTTAGCCTTCGGTATTATTGAAAATGGTCATTCATGGCTATTTTCGACAAAAATGGGGGTTGTGTGGCCATTGATCATCGACCAGACGCTCATACACCTCACCCCACATATGTTTCCTTGCCATAGATCACATTCTAGGATTTCTGGTGGAGACCATTTCTTGGTCTAAAATCCGCAGGTGTTAGCCTCTAGTATTATTGAAAATGGTCGCTCATGGCTATTTTCAAGGTCGCTCATGGCTATTTTCATAAAAAATGGAGCTTGTGTGGCCATTTATCATCGACTAGAGGCTCATAAACCTCACCCCACATATGTTTCCTTGCCATAGATTACATTCTTGGATTTCTGGTGGAGACCATTTCTTGGTTAAAAACTCGTACGTGTTAGCCTTCGGTATTATTGAAAATGGTCATTCATGGCTATTTTCGGCAAAATGGGGGTTGTGTGGCCATTGATCGTCGACCAGAGGCTCATACACCTCACCCCACATATGTTTCCTTGCCATAGATCATATTCTTGGATTTCTGGTGGAGACCATTTCTTGGTCAAAAATCCGTAGGTGTTAGCCTTCGGTATTATTGTAAATGGTCATTCATGGCTATTTTCGACAAAAATGGGGGTTGTGTGGCCATTGATCATTGACCAGAGGCTCATACACCTCACTACACATATGTTTCCTTGCCATAGATCACATTCTTGGATTTATGGTGGAGACCATTTCTTGGTCAAAAATCCGTAGGTGTTAGCCTTCAATGTCATTGAAAATGGTCGTTCATGGCTATTTTCGACAAAAATTAGGGTTGTGTGGCCATTGATCGTCGACCAGAGGCTCATACACCTCACCCCACATATGTTTCCTTGCCATAGATCACATTCTTGGATTTCTGGTGGAGACCATTTCTTGGTCAAAAATCCGTAGGTGTTAGCCTTCGGTATTATTGAAAATGGTCGTTCATGGCTATTTTCGACAAAAATGGGGGTTGTGTGGCCATTGATCATCGACCAGACGCTCATACACCTCACCCCACATATGTTTCCTTGCCATAGATCACATTCTTGGATTTCTGGTGGAGACCATTTCTTGGTTAAAAACTCGTACGTGTTAGCCTTCGGTATTATTGAAAATGGTCATTCATGGCTATTTTCGGCAAAATGGGGGTTGTGTGGCCATTGATCATCGACCAGAGGCTCGTACACCTCACCCCACATATGTTTCCTTGCCATAGATCACATTCTTGGATTTCTGGTGGAGACCATTTCTTGGTTAAAAATCCGTACGTGTTAGCCTTTGGTATTTTTGAAAATGGTCATTCATGGCTATTTTCGACAAAAATGGGGGCTGTGTGGCCATTGATCATCGACTAGAGGCTCATACACCTCACCCCACATATGTTTCCTTGCCATAGATCACATTCTTGGATTTCTGGTGGAGACCATTTCTTGGTAAAAAATCCGTAGGTGTTAGCCTTCGGTATTATTGAAAATGGTCGTTCATGGCTATTTTCGACAAAAATGGGGGTTGTGTGAACATTGATCATCGACCAGACGCTCATACACCTCACCCCACATATGTTTCCTTGCCATAGATCACATTCTTGGATTTCTGGTGGAGACCATTTCTTGGTCTAAAATCCGTAGGTGTTAGCCTCTAGTATTATTGAAAATGGTCGCTCATGGCTATTTTCAAGGTCGCTCATGGCTATTTTCATAAAAAATGGGGGTTGTGTGGCCATTTATCATCGACTAGAGGCTCATAAACCTCACCCCACATATGTTTCATTGCCATAGATTACATTCTTGGATTTCTGGTGGAAACCATTTCTTGGTTAAAAACTCGTACGTGTTAGCCTTCGGTATTATTGAAAATGGTCATTCATGGCTATTTTCGGCAAAATGGGGGTTGTGTGGCCATTGATCGTCGACCAGAGGCTCATACACCTCACCCCACATATGTTTCCTTGCCATAGATCACATTCTTGGATTTCTGGTGGAGACCATTTCTTGGTCAAAAATCCGTAGGTGTTAGCCTTCGGTATTATTGAAAATGGTCGTTCATGGCTATTTTCGACAAAAATGGGGGTTGTGTGGCCATTGATCATCGACCAGACGCTGATACACCTCACCCCACATATGTTTCCTTGCCATAGATCACATTCTTGGATTTCTGGTGGAGACCATTTCTTGGTTAAAAACTCGTACGTGTTAGCCTTCGGTATTATTGAAAATGGTCATTCATGGCTATTTTCGGCAAAATGGGGGTTGTGTGGCCATTGATCATCGACCAGAGGCTCGTACACCTCACCCCACATATGTTTCCTTGCCATAGATCACATTCTTGGATTTCTGGTGGAGACCATTTCTTGGTTAAAAATCCGTACATGTTAGCCTTTGGTATTTTTGAAAATGGTCATTCATGGCTATTTTCGACAAAAATGGGGGTTGTGTGGCCATTGATCATCGACTAGAGGCTCATACACCTCACCCCACATATGTTTCCTTGCCATAGATCACATTCTTGGATTTCTGGTGGAGACCATTTCTTGGTAAAAAATCCGTAGGTGTTAGCCTTCGGTATTATTGAAAATGGTCGTTCATGGCTATTTTCGACAAAAATGGGGGTTGTGTGGCCATTGATCATCGACCAGACGCTCATACACCTCACCCCACATATGTTTCCTTGCCATAGATCACATTCTTGGATTTCTGGTGGAGACCATTTCTTGGTCTAAAATCCGTAGGTGTTAGCCTCTAGTATTATTGAAAATGGTCGCTCATGGCTATTTTCAAGGTCGCTCATGGCTATTTTCATAAAAAATGGGGGTTGTGTGGCCATTTATCATCGACTAGAGGCTCATAAACCTCACCCCACATATGTTTCATTGCCATAGATTACATTCTTGGATTTCTGGTGGAAACCATTTCTTGGTTAAAAACTCGTACGTGTTAGCCTTCGGTATTATTGAAAATGGTCATTCATGGCTATTTTCGGCAAAATGGGGGTTGTGTGGCCATTGATCGTCGACCAGAGGCTCATACACCTCACCCCACATATGTTTCCTTGTCGTAGATCACATTCTTGGATTTCTGGTGGAGACCATTTCTTGGTCAAAAATCCGTAGGTGTTAGCCTTCGATATTATTGAAAATGGTCGTTCATGGCTATTTTCGACAAAAATGGAGGTTGTGTGGCCATTGATCATCGACCAGAGGCTCATACACCTCACCCCACATATGTTTCCTTGCCATAGATCACATTCTTGGATTTCTGGTGGAGACCGTTTCTTGGTCAAAAATCCGTAGGTGTTAGCCTTCGGTATTATTGAAAATGGTCGTTCATGGCTATTTTCGACAAAAATGGGGGTTGTGTGGCCATTGATCATCGACCAGACGCTCATACACCTCACCCCACATATGTTTCCTTGCCATAGATCACATTCTTGGATTTCTGGTGGAGACCATTTCTTGGTCTAAAATCCGTAGGTGTTAGCCTCTAGTATTATTGAAAATGGTCGCTCATGGCTATTTTCAAGGTCGCTCATGGCTATTTTCATAAAAATGGGGGTTGTGTGGCCATTTATCATCGACTAGAGGCTCATAAACCTCACCCCACATATGTTTCCTTGCCATAGATTACATTCTTGGATTTCTGGTGGAAACCATTTCTTGGTTAAAAACTCGTACGTGTTAGCCTTCGGTATTATTGAAAATGGTCATTCATGGCTATTTTCGGCAAAATGGGGGTTGTGTGGCCATTGATCGTCGACCAGAGGCTCATACACCTCACCCCACATATGTTTCCTTGTCGTAGATCACATTCTTGGATTTCTGGTGGAGACCATTTCTTGGTCAAAAATCCGTAGGTGTTAGCCTTCGATATTATTGAAAATGGTCATTCATGGCTATTTTCGGCAAAATGGGGGTTGTGTGGCCATTGATCGTCGACCAGAGGCTCATACACCTCACCCCACATATGTTTCCTTGTCGTAGATCACATTCTTGGATTTCTGGTGGAGACCATTTCTTGGTCAAAAATCCGTAGGTGTTAGCCTTCGATATTATTGAAAATGGTCGTTCATGGCTATTTTCGACAAAAATGGGGGTTGTGTGGCCATTGATCATCGACCAGAGGCTCATACACCTCACCCCACATATGTTTCCTTGCCATAGATCACATTCTTGGATTTCTGGTGGAGACCATTTCTTGGTCAAAAATCCGTAGGTGTTAGCCTTCGGTATTATTGAAAATGGTCGTTCATGGCTATTTTCGACAAAAATGGGGGTTGTGTGGCCATTGATCATCGACCAGACACTCATACACCTCACCCCACATATGTTTCCTTGCCATAGATCACATTCTTGGATTTCTGGTGGAGACCATTTCTTGGTCTAAAATCCGTAGGTGTTAGCCTCTAGTATTATTGAAAATGGTCGCTCATGGCTATTTTCAAGGTCGCTCATGGCTATTTTCATAAAAAATGGGGGTTGTGTGGCCATTGATCGTCGACCAGAGGCTCATACACCTCACCCCACATATGTTTCCTTGCCATAGATCACATTCTTGGATTTCTGGTGGAGACCATTTCTTGGTCAAAATTCCGTAGGTGTTAGCCTTCGGTATTATTGAAAATGGTCGTTCATGGCTATTTTCGACAAAAATGGGGGTTGTGTGGCCATTGATCATCGACCAGACGCTCATACACCTCACCCCACATATGTTTCCTTGCCATAGATCACATTCTTGGATTTCTGGTGGAGACCATTTCTTGGTCTAAAATCCGTAGGTGTTAGCCTCTAGTATTATTGAAAATGGTCGCTCATGGCTATTTTCAAGGTCGCTCATGGCTATTTTCATAAAAAATGGGGGTTGTGTGGCCATTTATCATCGACTAGAGGCTCATAAACCTCACCCCACATATGTTTCCTTGCCATAGATTACATTCTTGGATTTCTGGTGGAAACCATTTCTTGGTTAAAAACTCGTACGTGTTAGCCTTCGGTATTATTGAAAATGGTCATTCATGGCTATTTTCGGCAAAATGGGGGTTGTGTGGCCATTGATCGTTGACCAGAGGCTCATACACCTCACCCCACATATGTTTCCTTGTCGTAGATCACATTCTTGGATTTCTGGTGGAGACCATTTCTTGGTCAAAAATCCATAGGTGTTAGCCTTCGATATTATTGAAAATGGTCGTTCATGGCTATTTTCGACAAAAATGGGGGTTGTGTGGCCATTGATTATCGACCAGAGGCTCATACACCTCACCCCACATATGTTTCCTTGCCATAGATCACATTCTTGGATTTCTGGTGGAGACCATTTCTTGGTCAAAAATCCGTAGGTGTTGGCCTTCGGTATTATTGTAAATGGTCATTCATGGCTATTTTCGACAAAAATGGGGGTTGTGTGGCCATTGATCATCGACCAGAGGCTCATACACCTCACCCCACATATGTTTCCTTGCCATAGATCACATTCTTGGATTTCTGGTGGAGACCATTTCTTGGTAAAAAATCCGTAGGTCTTAGCCTCTAATATTATTGAAAATGGTCGCTCATGGCTATTTTCAAGGTCGCTCATGGCTATTTTCAAGGTCGCTCATGGCTATTTTCATAAAAAATGGGGGTTGTGTGGCCATTATCATCGACTAGAGGCTCATAAACCTCACCCCACATATGTTTCCTTGCCATAGATTACATTCTTGGATTTCTGGTGGAAACCATTTCTTGGTTAAAAACTCGTACGTGTTAGCCTTCGGTATTATTGAAAATGGTCATTCATGGCTATTTTCGGCAAAATGGGGGTTGTGTGGCCATTGATCGTCGACCAGAGGCTCATACACCTCACCCCACATATGTTTCCTTGTCGTAGATCACATTCTTGGATTTCTGGTGGAGACCATTTCTTGGTCAAAAATCCGTAGGTGTTAGCCTTCGATATTATTGAAAATGGTCATTCATGGCTATTTTCGGCAAAATGGGGGTTGTGTGGCCATTGATCGTCGACCAGAGGCTCATACACCTCACCCCACATATGTTTCCTTGTCGTAGATCACATTCTTGGATTTCTGGTGGAGACCATTTCTTGGTCAAAAATCCGTAGGTGTTAGCCTTCGATATTATTGAAAATGGTCGTTCATGGCTATTTTCGACAAAAATGGGGGTTGTGTGGCCATTGATCATCGACCAGAGGCTCATACACCTCACCCCACATATGTTTCCTTGCCATAGATCACATTCTTGGATTTCTGGTGGAGACCATTTCTTGGTCAAAAATCCGTAGGTGTTAGCCTTCGGTATTATTGAAAATGGTCGTTCATGGCTATTTTCGACAAAAATGGGGGTTGTGTGGCCATTGATCATCGACCAGACACTCATACACCTCACCCCACATATGTTTCCTTGCCATAGATCACATTCTTGGATTTCTGGTGGAGACCATTTCTTGGTCTAAAATCCGTTGGTGTTAGCCTCTAGTATTATTGAAAATGGTCGCTCATGGCTATTTTCAAGGTCGCTCATGGCTATTTTCATAAAAAATGGGGGTTGTGTGGCCATTGATCGTCGACCAGAGGCTCATACACCTCACCCCACATATGTTTCCTTGCCATAGATCACATTCTTGGATTTCTGGTGGAGACCATTTCTTGGTCAAAATTCCGTAGGTGTTAGCCTTCGGTATTATTGAAAATGGTCGTTCATGGCTATTTTCGACAAAAATGGGGGTTGTGTGGCCATTGATCATCGACCAGACGCTCATACACCTCACCCCACATATGTTTCCTTGCCATAGATCACATTCTTGGATTTCTGGTGGAGACCATTTCTTGGTCTAAAATCCGTAGGTGTTAGCCTCTAGTATTATTGAAAATGGTCGCTCATGGCTATTTTCAAGGTCGCTCATGGCTATTTTCATAAAAAATGGGGGTTGTGTGGCCATTTATCATCGACTAGAGGCTCATAAACCTCACCCCACATATGTTTCCTTGCCATAGATTACATTCTTGGATTTCTGGTGGAAACCATTTCTTGGTTAAAAACTCGTACGTGTTAGCCTTCGGTATTATTGAAAATGGTCATTCATGGCTATTTTCGGCAAAATGGGGGTTGTGTGGCCATTGATCGTCGACCAGAGGCTCATACACCTCACCCCACATATGTTTCCTTGTCGTAGATCACATTCTTGGATTTCTGGTGGAGACCATTTCTTGGTCAAAAATCCATAGGTGTTAGCCTTCGATATTATTGAAAATGGTCGTTCATGGCTATTTTCGACAAAAATGGGGGTTGTGTGGCCATTGATTATCGACCAGAGGCTCATACACCTCACCCCACATATGTTTCCTTGCCATAGATCACATTCTTGGATTTCTGGTGGAGACCATTTCTTGGTCAAAAATCCGTAGGTGTTGGCCTTCGGTATTATTGTAAATGGTCATTCATGGCTATTTTCGACAAAAATGGGGGTTGTGTGGCCATTGATCATCGACCAGAGGCTCATACACCTCACCCCACATATGTTTCCTTGCCATAGATCACATTCTTGGATTTCTGGTGGAGACCATTTCTTGGTAAAAAATCCGTAGGTCTTAGCCTCTAATATTATTGAAAATGGTCGCTCATGGCTATTTTCAAGGTCGCTCATGGCTATTTTCAAGGTCGCTCATGGCTATTTTCATAAAAAATGGGGGTTGTGTGGCCATTATCATCGACTAGAGGCTCATAAACCTCACCCCACATATGTTTCCTTGCCATAGATTACATTCTTGGATTTCTGGTGGAAACCATTTCTTGGTTAAAAACTCGTACGTGTTAGCCTTCGGTATTATTGAAAATGGTCATTCATGGCTATTTTCGGCAAAATGGGGGTTGTGTGGCCATTGATCGTCGACCAGAGGCTCATACACCTCACCCCACATATGTTTCCTTGTCGTAGATCACATTCTTGGATTTCTGGTGGAGACCATTTCTTGGTCAAAAATCCGTAGGTGTTAGCCTTCGATATTATTGAAAATGGTCATTCATGGCTATTTTCGGCAAAATGGGGGTTGTGTGGCCATTGATCGTCGACCAGAGGCTCATACACCTCACCCCACATATGTTTCCTTGTCGTAGATCACATTCTTGGATTTCTGGTGGAGACCATTTCTTGGTCAAAAATCCGTAGGTGTTAGCCTTCGATATTATTGAAAATGGTCGTTCATGGCTATTTTCGACAAAAATGGGGGTTGTGTGGCCATTGATCATCGACCAGAGGCTCATACACCTCACCCCACATATGTTTCCTTGCCATAGATCACATTCTTGGATTTCTGGTGGAGACCATTTCTTGGTCAAAAATCCGTAGGTGTTAGCCTTCGGTATTATTGAAAATGGTCGTTCATGGCTATTTTCGACAAAAATGGGGGTTGTGTGGCCATTGATCATCGACCAGACACTCATACACCTCACCCCACATATGTTTCCTTGCCATAGATCACATTCTTGGATTTCTGGTGGAGACCATTTCTTGGTCTAAAATTCGTAGGTGTTAGCCTCTAGTATTATTGAAAATGGTCGCTCATGGCTATTTTCAAGGTCGCTCATGGCTATTTTCATAAAAAATGGGGGTTGTGTGGCCATTGATCATCGACCAGAGGCTCATACACCTCACCCCACATATGTTTCCTTGCCATAGATCACATTCTTGGATTTCTGGTGGAGACCATTTCTTGGTCAAAATTCCGTAGGTGTTAGCCTTCGGTATTATTGAAAATGGTCGTTCATGGCTATTTTCGACAAAAATGGGGGTTGTGTGGCCATTGATCATCGACCAGACGCTCATACACCTCACCCCACATATGTTTCCTTGCCATAGATCACATTCTTGGATTTCTGGTGGAGACCATTTCTTGGTCTAAAATCCGTAGGTGTTAGCCTCTAGTATTATTGAAAATGGTCGCTCATGGCTATTTTCAATGTCGCTCATGGCTATTTTCATAAAAAATGGGGGTTGTGTGGCCATTTATCATCGACTAGAGGCTCATAAACCTCACCCCACATATGTTTCCTTGCCATAGATTACATTCTTGGATTTCTGGTGGAAACCATTTCTTGGTTAAAAACTCGTACGTGTTAGCCTTCGGTATTATTGAAAATGGTCATTCATGGCTATTTTCGGCAAAATGGGGGTTGTGTGGCCATTGATCGTCGACCAGAGGCTCATACACCTCACCCCACATATGTTTCCTTGTCGTAGATCACATTCTTGGATTTCTGGTGGAGACCATTTCTTGGTCAAAAATCCATAGGTGTTAGCCTTCGATATTATTGAAAATGGTCGTTCATGGCTATTTTCGACAAAAATGGGGGTTGTGTGGCCATTGATTATCGACCAGAGGCTCATACACCTCACCCCACATATGTTTCCTTGCCATAGATCACATTCTTGGATTTCTGGTGGAGACCATTTCTTGGTCAAAAATCCGTAGGTGTTAGCCTTCGGTATTATTGTAAATGGTCATTCATGGCTATTTTCGACAAAAATGGGGGTTGTGTGGCCATTGATCATCGATCAGAGGCTCATACACCTCACCCCACATATGTTTCCTTGCCATAGATCACATTCTTGGATTTCTGGTGGAGACCATTTCTTGGTAAAAAATCCGTAGGTCTTAGCCTCTAATATTATTGAAAATGGTCGCTCATGGCTATTTTCAAGGTCGCTCATGGCTATTTTCAAGGTCGCTCATGGCTATTTTCATAAAAAATGGGGGTTGTGTGGCCATTATCATCGACTAGAGGCTCATAAACCTCACCCCACATATGTTTCCTTGCCATAGATTACATTCTTGGATTTCTGGTGGAAACCATTTCTTGGTTAAAAACTCGTACGTGTTAGCCTTCGGTATTATTGAAAATGGTCATTCATGGCTATTTTCGGCAAAATGGGGGTTGTGTGGCCATTGATCGTCGACCAGAGGCTCATACACCTCACCCCACATATGTTTCCTTGTCGTAGATCACATTCTTGGATTTCTGGTGGAGACCATTTCTTGGTCAAAAATCCGTAGGTGTTAGCCTTCGATATTATTGAAAATGGTCGTTCATGGCTATTTTCGACAAAAATGGGGGTTGTGTGGCCATTGATCATCGACCAGAGGCTCATACACCTCACCCCACATATGTTTCCTTGCCATAGATCACATTCTTGGATTTCTGGTGGAGACCATTTCTTGGTCAAAAATCCGTAGGTGTTAGCCTTCGGTATTATTGTAAATGGTCATTCATGGCTATTTTCGACAAAAATGGGGGTTGTGTGGCCATTGATCATCGACCAGAGGCTCATACACCTCACCCCACATATGTTTCCTTGCCATAGATCACATTCTTGGATTTCTGGTGGAGACCATTTCTTGGTCAAAAATCTGTAGGTCTTAGCCTCTAATATTATTGAAAATGGTCGCTCATGGCTATTTTCATAAAAAAATGGGGGTTGTGTGGCCATTTATCATCGACTAGAGGCTCATAAATCTCACCCCACATATGTTTCCTTGCCATAGATCACATTCTTGGATTTTTGGTGGAGACCATTTCTTGGTCAAAAACTCGTACGTGTTAGCCTTCGGTATTATTGAAAATGGTCGTTCATGGCTATTTTCGGCAAAATGGGGGTTCTGTGGCCATTGATCATCGACCAGAGGCTCGTACACCTCACCCCACATATGTTTCCTTGCCATAGATCACATTCTTGGATTTCTGGTGGGGACCATTTCTTGGGCAAAAATCCGAATGTGTTAGCCTTTGGTATTTTTGAAAATGGTCATTCATGGCTATTTTCGACAAAAATGGGGGTTGTGTGGCCATTGATCTTCGACCAGAGGCTCATACACCTCACTACACATATGTTTCCTTGCCATAGATCACATTCTTGGATTTATGGTGGAGACCATTTCTTGGTCAAAAATCCGTAGGTGTTAGCCTTCAGTGTCATTGAAAATGGTCGTTCATGGCTATTTTCAACAAAAATTAGGGTTGTGTGGCCATTGATCGTCGACCAGAGGCTCATACACCTCACCCCACATATGTTTCCTTGCCATAGATCACATTCTTGGATTTCTGGTGGAGACCATTTCTTGGTCAAAAATCCGTAGGTGTTAGCCTTAGGTATTATTGAAAATGGTCGTTCATGGCTATTTTCGACAAAAATGGGGGTTGTGTGGCCATTGATCATCGACCAGACGCTCATACACCTCACCCCACATATGTTTCCTTGCCATAGATCACATTCTTGGATTTCTGGTGGAGACCATTTCTTGTTCTAAAATCCGTAGGTGTTAGCCTCTAGTATTATTGAAAATGGTCGCTCATGGCTATTTTCAAGGTCGCTCATGGCTATTTTCATAAAAAATGGGGGTTGTGTGGCCATTTATCATCGACTAGAGGCTCATAAACCTCACCCCACATATGTTTCATTGCCATAGATCACATTCTTGGATTTCCGGTGGAGACCATTTCTTGGTTAAAAACTCGTACGTGTTAGCCTTCGGTATTATTGAAAATGGTTGTTCATGGCTATTTTCGGCAAAATGGGGGTTGTGTGGCCATTGATCATCGACCAGAGGCTCGTACACCTCACCCCACATATGTTTCCTTGCCATAGATCACATTCTTGGATTTCTGGTGGAGACCATTTCTTGGTCAAAAATCCGTACGTGTTAGCCTTTGGTATTTTTGAAAATGGTCATTCATGGCTATTTTCGACAAAAATTGGGGTTGTGTGGCCATTGATCTTCGACCGGAGGCTCATACACCTCACTACACATACGTTTCCTTGCCATAGATCACATTCTTGGATTTATGGTGGAGACCATTTCTTGGTCAAAAATCCGTAGGTGTTAGCCTTCAGTGTCATTGAAAATGGTCGTTCATGGCTATTTTCGACAAAAATTAGGGTTGTGTGGCCATTGATCGTCGACCAGAGGCTCATACACCTCACCCCACATATGTTTCTTTGCCATAAATCACATTCTTGGATTATTGGTGGAGACCATTTCTTGGTCAAAAATCCGTAGGGGTTAGCCTTCGGTATTATTGAAAATGGTCGTTCATGGCTATTTTCGACAAAAATGGGGGTTGTGTGTCCATTGATCATCGACCAGACGCTCATACACCTCACCCCACATATGTTTCCTTGCCATAGATCACATTCTTGGATTTCTGGTGGAGACCATTTCTTGGTCTAAAATCCGTAGGTGTTAGCCTCTAGTATTATTGAAAATGGTCGCTCATGGCTATTTTCAAGGTCGCTCATGGCTATTTTCATAAAAAAATGGGGGTTGTGTGGCCATTTATCATCGACTAGAGGCTCATAAACCTCACCCCACATATGTTTCCTTGCCATAGATTACATTCTTGGATTTCTGGTGGAAGCCATTTCTTGGTTAAAAACTCGTACGTGTTAGCCTTCGGTATTATTGAAAATGGTCATTCATGGCTATTTTCGGCAAAATGGGGGTTGTGTGGCCATTGATCGTCGACCAGAGGCTCATACACCTCACCCCACATATGTTTCCTTGTCGTAGATCACATTCTTGGATTTCTGGTGGAGACCATTTCTTGGTCTAAAATCCGTAGGTGTTAGCCTCTAGTATTGTTGGGTCTATGCTTCGTCGCCGAAGGTCTTATAGAAAGAAGTGGTCCTCGGATGAAGCTGTTTGTATAAGATAGCCGAAGGTTCCTCTTCGTAAAGCTTCGGCATTACAAACCGACTTAAAGATAGAATGACCTCTTAGTCCATAAAGGTCTGAGTCAATGTTGTAAGTTTTTATAAGGGGCATACTTGTAATTCCTCACAGGCTGCGTCCTGTGCCTATAAATAGTGAACAGTATTCCGTTACTGTTCACGCATTCTGGATTTTGCAATCACATCTCTCGGAATTCAACCTTTGCCAAGGCATAGGTATCATTGTATTTAATGATTCAATATATTAAGTAAATATAATATAATGCATCTGTGATTTACCCATTCATCTTATACCTTCCATTTCACATTATCTTACAATGTTTATTGAAAGTTTATTACGAAGGTTCAACTTCGTAATAATGCTCTCATCAACCTTCGTCCAAGATCCATTATCCTCAAAGGAATAATGCTTCATGGACGAAGGACGGTACATTTAACATTTTATGTTGCCTTGTTCTTGATTCATAGCATTTGAGAACAAGTCTCCAACATTAGCGCCCACCGTGGGTGAACTCACTTCCACTTTTTGAGCTGATGGCTTCGTTCAACGACCAAGCTGGAGCTGCTTCGGACCCGAAGCTGGTGCTCCCGATCACAGGTGGCTCGTCCTCAGAGCCAGCTAACAAGAAATAGAAGAAGGAAGCACAGAGAAGGGTACAGCATGTTGGGGTGCAAGGACCCTTCATCAAGTCAAGATGGTCTCACATTCCTATTACCTTCTCCCAAGAGGACCTTCAGCTCAAAGATTACCCACACAACGATGCCATGGTTATCTCTTGTGTTATCAAAGGATTTCTGGTCCATAATGTCTTGGTTGACACAGGCAGTGCAGCTGACATCATATTTGCTAAGGCCTTCAGACAAATGCAAGAGCCAGAAGATAAGATTCATGATGCTACACATCCTCTCTGTGGCTTCGGAGGAAGGCAGATTGTAGCACTGGGCAAGATCACCATGTCAGTGACCTTCGGGTTCATCAACAACACTAGAACTGAGCAAGTTGTGTTTGACATTGTTGACATGGAATACCCTTACAATGCAATTATTGGTCGTGGTACCCTCAATGCCTTCGAAGCAATCCTTCATCCTGCCTATCTTTGCATGAAGATACCTTCGGATCAGGGACCCATTACTATTCATGGAAGTCAGGAAGCTGCAAGAAGGGCCGAAGGCAATTGGACTGACTCAAAAGCAATCCATAACATAGATGGAGCTGAAGCTTGTGAACAGTACAAATTCAGAAGGGAGAAAGCAGCTTCAGCAGATCAGCCGAAGCCTATGCTCTTATGTGAGGACATAGCAGAGCAGAAGGTGCTGTTAGGCTCTCAGTTATCCGAAGAGCAGGAGAAAACCTTGATAAGGTTTTTGTTCAATAACAAGGATGTTTTTGCATGGTCAGCCAATGATCTCTGCGGAGTTAATAGAGATGTTATTGAACACTCGCTCAATGTTGATCCATCCTTCAGACCCAGAAAGCAAAGGCTTCAGAAAATGTCAGATGATAAGGCCGAAGGAGCTCGCAACGAAGTCAAAAGACTCCTCAGTGCAGGAGTTATCAGAGAAGTGAAGTACCCAGAATGGCTAGCTAACAATGTTATGGTAAAAAAGGCCAATGGCAGGTGGCGAATGTGCATCGATTTTACAGATCTTAACAAGGCTTGTCCGAAGGATGAATTCCCACTACCAAGGATAGACTCTTTAGTTGATGCAGCAGCTTCTTCAGAGCTCATGAGTCTGTTAGACTGTTATTCAGGCTATCACCAAATTTGGATGAAGAAGGAAGATGAGCCGAAGACTAGCTTCATAACTCCAAGTGGCACATATTGCTATCTTCGGATGCCTGAGGGGCTCAAAAACGCTGGAGGAAGTTTCAGCCGAATGACTGCGAAGGTTCTTCAATCTCAAATAGGCAGAAATGTGCTAACTTATGTTGATGATATCATTGTCAAAAGCACGAAGCAGGAGAATCATATTGCTGATCTGCAGGAGACCTTCGCCAGTTTCAGGCAAGCTGGCTTAAAGTTAAATCCAGAAAAATGAGTCTTCGGAGTGAAGAAGGGGAAATTTCTTGGATGCTTGGTTTCAACAAAGGGAATTGAAGCCAATCCAAGTAAAATTGAAGCTATACTTCGGATGGAGCCACCAACTACAAAGAAGGGGGCTCAAAGATTGACAGGAAGATTGGCATCTCTCAATAGATTCATATCCAGATCAGCAGAGAGAAACTTACCATTCTTCGAAGTGCTGAAGTCAGCAGAAGTCTTTCAATGGGGACCAATTCAGCAGAAGGCTTTTGAAGAGCTAAAACAGTATTTAATAGATCTAACAACATTGACTCCACCAATGCCAGGGGCTCCTTTATTATTATATGTGGCAGCTTCGCACTCAGCGGTAAGTGCAGCGCTTGTCCAGGAGAAGCTTGATGGTCAAGTCAAAAGGCAGGCCCCAATATATTTTGTTTCTGAGGTTCTTAGTTTATCAAAGAAAAATTATACAGAGTTGGAGAAGGTACTGTATGCTGTCTTGATGGCCTCCAGGAAGCTTCAGCACTATTTCCAAGCATACAACATAATTGTTCCTTCATCACAACCTCTGAAGGATATTATGAGGAACCGAGAAGCCACTGGAAGGATTGGAAAATGGGCTGCAGAGCTCAATGAATTTTGTATTGAATATGTTCATAGATCTTCGATTCAGTCACAAGCGCTGGCAGACTTTATTGCTGATTGGACGCCAGGGGCTCAGGAGGAGGAAACGAATAAAGACAACGAAGCCTGGACAGTGTTTTGTGATGGATCTTGGGGAACCTTCGGAGCAGGAGCGGCTGCTGTGTTGGTTTCACCTTCCAAAGTCAAAACTTGTTATGCGGCAAAGCTTGATTTTAGTTGCACAAATAACATTGCTGAGTACGAAGCATTGATTCTAGGTCTTCGGAAATTAAAAGCAATGGGAATCAGAAGGGCCATACTTAAAACTGATTCCCAGGTTGTTTCGGGTCATATTGACAAAAGTTGCAAGGCTAAGGATCCGAAGCTTGAAAAATATCTGGATATGGTTCGAAGAGTTGAAGCTTCCTTCGAAGGGTTTTCTGTCAAAAATATCCCTCGAGGACAAAATGAGCATGCTGATTTGCTAGCTAAGTCAGCAGCACAGGGGCTGCCTTTACCTTCGGATGTGTTCTTCGAAACAATAAAAGCACCTTCGGTGGAACTTCTTGAAAGAGCAGTCCTTAATATATCTCCTGTTTTTAGCGAAGATTGGAGAACCGAGATCATCTCTTACCTTCAGGGTAAATTCCTTTCAGATGACGAAGCTTATAACAAGAGGATAGAGGCAAGAGCTCGTCCATATGTCATAATAGAAGGGGAGTTGTACAAGCATGGAGTTTGTGCTCCGCTACTCAAATGTTTGTCCAGAGCCGAAGGTATAGAGTTAATGAAAGAAATACATGCAGGCCTGTGTGGATCTCACATCGGATCTAGGCCGTTACTTGGAAAAATTTTCCGTCAAGGGTTTTATTGGCCGAAGGCAGCTTCGGATGCAGCAGAATTGGTTCAAAAGTGCGAAGGTTGTCAGAAATGTGCAAGAGATCAAAAACAACCTTCGTCCTTAACACAGCTCATACAACCCACTTGGCCATTGCAAAGGTGGGGCCTTGACTTGTTAGGTCCGTTACCACCGGCCCAAGGGAACCTGAGATATGTTGTAGTAGCTGTGGAATATTTTTCTAAATGGATTGAGGCGAAGCCTTTAGCCACAATAACTTCGGCTACCGTCCAAAAGTTTTTCTGGCAGAATATTGTTTGTCGTTTCGGGGTGCCAAAGGCTATCACTGTGGACAATGGAACACAGTTTGACTCCGAAGCTTTCAGGGATTTCTGTGACCAAATTGGTACGAAGATCCATTTTGCATCAGTTAGGCACCCGGAGTCAAATGGACTCGTTGAAAGAGCCAACGGCATTATAATGACAGGAATAATGAAGTTAATCTTCAATCAACCCAGAGGAAAATGGCCAGATCAGTTAACCAAAGTGGTGTGGAGCCACAACACGACAACATCAAGGTCTACAGGCTTCACTCCATTCAAGTTGTTATTCGGTGACGAAGCAATAACTCCAGAGGAAGCTAAAACCGGATCAATAAGGATAGTAGCTTCGGCAGAATCAGATTCCGAAGCTGCTTATTCTATAGAAAAAGATGCTTTAGAAGGGATCAGATTGCAAGCCGTGGAGAATATCAATAAATATCAAGCCGAAACAGTCAAATGGCGGGATAGAAAGGTTCGGCTAAAAAATATTGAGCCAGGGCACTTGGTGCTTCGGATAGTGGCCAACCCAGAAACAGTGGGCAAGTTGCAGTTGAAATGGGACGGACCTTTCTTAGTAGCATCTTCGTCAAGACCCGGTTCATACAGATTGAAGGATATGGACGGCAACGACATTCCTAGGTCTTGGAATGCGGATGAGCTTCGGCGATATTATGTATAATTCGATGTAATTTTTCATATTTTTTATTTTTTCTTTCATGGCACCCTTTTCCTTTCCAAAGGGGGTGAAAGGTTTTTAATGGGGCCAGCATATGTAATTTCCTTTTTTAGTTCTATAAGAGCAAAATCCCCCAAAGAATGTAAATGTAAAAGCTGAGAGCGCACCATCGAGTGCCAAAAAGTAAAGGCGAAAAAGCTCCAAAGACGTTCCTAAGGGAATGCAGAGCTTACAGCGAAAAGTCAACGCTGATTCCGCCAAAAGTAAAGGCGAAGAAGCTCCAAAGACGTTCCTAAGGGAATGCAGAGCTTACAGCGAAAAGTCAACGCTGATTCCGCCAAAAGTAAAGGCGAAGAAGCTCCAAAGACGTTCCTAAGGGAATACAGAGCTTATAGCGAAAAGTCAACGCTGATTCCGCCAAAAGTAAAGGCGAAGAAGCTCCAAAGTCGTTCCTAAGGGAATGCAGAGCTGAGGTGTGATTGTTTTTAAGAAAATAATGGCTATGAATATGGCTTCGGATACGTGTTTGGCCATTCATTTGCACATCACATTACATCATAGCATTTGCATTCATAAACATTCATCTAGGCATATGTAGGATAATCATCTTCATCACATAAATGGTTGCTTCGGCAAAAAGAGAAAAAAGAAAGGGAAAAAAGAGCTTCGTACACAAAGAAGAAAGGAAAATGTTGTTTTCTATGCTTCGCTGCGTACGAAAAGAAGGGAAGGTGTTTTTTCGCCTTTCGGCTCAAAAGAAAATTTCGTCCACATCAAAGCATTTCTCATACATCAATGGAAGGATAAGGATATATAACAAGGTATGAACAGATTTCATCAAAGACAAGTTTTGGCTACATTTACAAAAGTTATCTCAAAAGTTTTTTAAGTACTGTCTACAGTCTACTATCTAAATCTCCAAGGAGCTTCGGCTTCGGCGTTATTTTTGATCATCAGCTTCGGCTTCGTCATCCTGCATGAATAAGGTCGTTGGAAGTCAAAATCAAGTTTACAGGAAAAGGTAAGCACAAGGTATGGTTTCTTACTGGATCAAGGTGGCTACGAGCTTCGTCTCCAGCCTTCTCTCGACCACCTTTTGTCCATATCATTTTTATAAATCGATTCGAGATACTTCGGGCGAGATCAGGGATGTCATCCAGGATTGATGGTGATAAAGTGAAATTTGGCCTATTGACAATCTTCCCATGATCACAGCCAGCCTTCAGGAAGGCTGCAGTAGTCCCTCGAGAAGCCACCCAGGCACAGAAGTCACCATGCCCAGCTATGACTTCGTCGAGCTCGTCAATCTCCCCCTCAATATGTTCGAAGGTTTTCGGAAGATCTTCAGCTGAGGGGGTGAATTTTTCACTGCTGGCTCCAACTGAGTAAAAAATCTTTCTTAATCGTTGAATGCACTTGTTGCTAAATTCCAAGCATTTTTCTTGAAGACTTGTCAGTAGTCTTCTCAAATCTGAATTTTGCTGAGCTTCGGCTTCAAGTTTTGCACTAAGATCTTGTTTTTCTCGTTCGAACTGCTCAGACTGGCGGAGAAGCTTCGTGGTCAGTTCTGATATTTTTGCTTCAGCTTCCGCCAATAAACCTTCGGTTGCTTGGAGCTCAAAGTTCTTTTTCTCGAAAGCATCTGATTGCTCCTTTATTTTGTTTTCCAAATTTCCAATTATAACTTCATGCTTTTTATCTTCAAGATCTTGTTGCATTTGCAAGGCTTTGCTCAACAGCATACTCTACACGAACACAACCTTCGTCAGACATGTTTTTATTAGAAGCAATAAAAGTTAAGGGACAAGTTATTCACCTTGAAGTTAGAGTAAAATAAACTACCAACGACATGTTGTCGTCGGTAGCGGCTGATGTCTGTTTCTAGCTTCGGGAATCCAATACTCTTGGACAGAGTACTGATAACTTTGGCCCCTGTTTGATCTCGAATACACTCTAATTTCTCATCATCAACGCCTCCGAAGAGGAGTGCCCCAGGTTTGTATCCACATGATTTGGCATACTCTTTAAGCTCTTCTATTTCAGCTTTTGATAGATGTTCTCCAACTAAGTTTTGGAATGCGAAGGCTTCGTTTTCTGAAGCTTCATCAGCAATTTCTTTTCCTTTCTTTGACGCTGCGGTCACGGCCTCTTCGGCAGCAGTGGTAGCTTCTTCTGCAGCCATGTCTAGCAGTATTTGGTCAATATGTCCAATTGTGCTCTCCAAATTCAAATCTTCAGCTGAGGCAGCTTCGGTAGCTGCGGCCTCCGAAGGTGCAATTTCAATATCTGCCCCCTCTGCAGCCGCTCGTGTTTTTTGGGCCGAAGCTCTTGGCGGCGTTTTGTCAATTACCTCTGTCACGGTAATGATTCTTTGTTTCTTTGCCTTGATTGTTTTCCTCGATTTCTCGGGCTCCTTGTCCTTCTGAAAAAACTTTGTCAGTTGAGGACCCAGTGGACTTAGCTTCGCAGGTAAGGATTCAGTCATTACCTTCAGAATTTCCTCAACAACAGCAGCAGAAGGTGATGCGGGGGTTTCTTCTGCTTCGGATATTTGTTGCTTCGGAGAAGAAGCTTTCCTTTTCTTCGGAATTTTCTTCTTTATTGGCTCTTTTTCACCTTCATCTAAGGCTTCAGTTACCCTTTTCCTTTTTTGGCCTCCGGCACCTTTGTTCAGATTTTCGTAGTCTGGGTATTCGAAACCCAAGGCGCCCAACACTCGATTTAGCCTTCGTTTTGGACGGGTGCCGAAGGCTGCGGTCATCAATTGATCTTCTTTTTTGGAATAATTGCCAAGTATCTCATTGCACATCACTTCAATCGTATCCAGCCACTCTTGGCAAGGAGTTTTAAAGTATTTCTTAAATTTGAAGTAGTAAGGTAACCTTTTTTCTTCTCCCCCTTCAGCTTCGGCATTTCCCACTCTTTTACACTAGGAAAAATCTTGAAAGCCAAAAACTCCTGGACCAGGTCCCTTGTACTGATATTTTCTGCAATTATTTTGAATTCATACATTGCTTTTTGAGTCGAACCCTCTGGTAACATGTGGCACTGGGGGCGGGTTTCTCCGAAGGTTAGTTCAAGTGGACTTTGCACAAGCTTTTCCTTATCGTCATCAACCTTGACATAGAACCATTCTGATTTCCACCCTGCTGCCCATTTGCTTCGGTAGCTGATCACAGGATACTTCGTAGATTTTCGATAAGCAAAATTATAGCAACCAAAATTGTCATGTAATCCATCCTTTCTAGCCTTTGTCTGATAGTGCAGTTCGTGAACTCGGCAGAAGCTGTCCGCAAACGGTTCCACCGCTTGGCTTCGGAGTGCCCAGATATAAACACTTAGCCTAACAATAGCGTTAGGGGTCAGCTGGTGAAAATAGATTCCGAACTTCTTCAAAACCTCTGCAATAATCCCATGTAGGGGGAATCTTAATCCAGCCTTTAGGAAGCTCTTAAAAATAACAATTTCATCTTTCTTCGGCTTTGGGGTAGTCTCTTCTCCCCCGAAGCGTAATAGCTTCTTTTGATTTTCAGTAAAATAGCCTGACTTTACCATCTTGGACAGATCAGCCTTCGAAACAGTAGATTTCCCAAAGTCCAAATGGCTGGGTTTGCTTGGCGTAGCAAGGTGATAATCATCTTCGGGGTCAGTTTCCTCAGCATCTTCTCCTTCTGCTTCAGCGATTGCTTGTTCCGCATCATCAATAGGAATCTTTTCTGAAGTCACTAGCCCGGATCGTTGCATGGCTTCGGAGATAGGGACAGTCTCCGAAGCTTCAGTTTCGTCCCCCTCACGCTCAACCCTAGCGGTAGAACGGACTCTGGCCATTTAACTATGAACTTGTGAAACTTTAATACTTTTTTCCTCCGAAGCAGGCTTCAAGATGGAGCTTCGTTCGATTCCGACAAACAAGCTTCGGCGACGGTTAAAAATTTTGGCAGCAAAACAGTGCAAATAGCAGTAAATGCTGTGGTAACTTCACACCTACTCGTCTGTTTATATAGTGCTGCAGGTAAGAAGGCGAAGCGCCAGAAGTTTTACACCAGGCGGACACCCGCTCGCACTCGCTGTACGGTGGACCGCAGTGACCGAACAGTAACTCTGCAAGGTGGGGCCGCTACGCGCAGGGAGATTGAATCGTTTCTCGACAACGAGCTCAGGGAAGGTGTTTTTGAGACCTTCGGCGCTCCGAAGCCTAAGAAACTTTTTTCACGGATCAAGCTCGTTACGAAAAATGATCTAGCACCGCGAAAGGGGCTACTGTTGGGTCTATGCTTCGTCGCCGAAGGTCTTATAGAAAGAAGTGGTCCTCGGATGAAGCTGTTTGTATAAGATAGCCGAAGGTTCCTCTTCGTAAAGCTTCGGCATTACAAACCGACTTAAAGATAGAATGACCTCTTAGTCCATAAAGGTCTGAGTCAATGTTGTAAGTTTTTATAAGGGGCATACTTGTAATTCCTCACAGGCTGCGTCCTGTGCCTATAAATAGTGAACAGTATTCCGTTACTGTTCACGCATTCTGGATTTTGCAATCACATCTCTCGGAATTCAACCTTTGCCAAGGCATAGGTATCATTGTATTTAATGATTCAATATATTAAGTAAATATAATATAATGCATCTGTGATTTACCCATTCATCTTATACCTTCCATTTCACATTATCTTACAATGTTTATTGAAAGTTTATTACGAAGGTTCAACTTCGTAATAATGCTCTCATCAACCTTCGTCCAAGATCCATTATCCTCAAAGGAATAATGCTTCATGGACGAAGGACGGTACATTTAACATTTTATGTTGCCTTGTTCTTGATTCATAGCATTTGAGAACAAGTCTCCAACAAGTATTATTGAAAATGGTCGCTCATGGCTATTTTCAAGGTCGCTCATGGCTATTTTCATAAAAAATGGGGGTTGTGTGGCCATTTATCATCGACTAGAGGCTCATAAACCTCACCCCACATATGTTTCCTTGCCATAGATTACATTCTTGGATTTCTGGTGGAAGCCATTTCTTGGTTAAAAACTCGTACGTGTTAGCCTTCGGTATTATTGAAAATGGTCATTCATGGCTATTTTCGGCAAAATGGGGGTTGTGTGGCCATTGATCGTCGACCAGAGGCTCATACACCTCACCCCACAAATGTTTCCTTGTCGTAGATCACATTCTTGGATTTCTGGTGGAGACCATTTCTTGGTCAAAAATCCGTAGGTGTTAGCCTTCGATATTATTGAAAATGGTCGTTCATGGCTATTTTCGACAAAAATGGGGGTTGTGTGGCCATTGATCATCGACCAGAGGCTCATACACCTCACCCCACATATGTTTCCTTGCCATAGATCACATTCTTGGATTTCTGGTGGAGACCATTTCTTGGTCAAAAATCCGTAGGTGTTAGCCTTCGGTATTATTGTAAATGGTCATTCATGGCTATTTTCGACAAAAATGGGGGTTGTGTGGCCATTGATCATCGACCATAGGCTCATACACCTCACCCCACATATGTTTCCTTGCCATAGATCACATTCTTGGATTTCTGGTGGAGACCATTTCTTGGTCAAAAATCCGTAGGTCTTAGCCTCTAATATTATTGAAAATGGTCGCTCATGGCTATTTTCATAAAAAAATGGGGGTTGTGTGGCCATTTATCAACGACTAGAGGCTAATAAATCTCACCCCACATATGTTTCCTTGCCATAGATCACATTCTTGGATTTTTGGTGGAGACCATTTCTTGGTTAAAAACTCGTACATGTTAGCCTTCGGTATTATTGAAAATGGTCGTTCATGGCTATTTTCGGCAAAATGGGGGTTGTGTGGCCATTGATCATCGACCAGAGGCTCGTACACCTCACCCCACATATGTTTCCTTGCCATAGATTACATTCTTGGATTTCTGGTGGAAACCATTTCTTGGTTAAAAACTCGTACGTGTTAGCCTTCGGTATTATTGAAAATGGTCATTCATGGCTATTTTCGGCAAAATGGGGGTTGTGTGGCCATTGATCGTCGACCAGAGGCTCATACACCTCACCCCACATATGTTTCCTTGTCGTAGATCACATTCTTGGATTTCTGGTGGAGACCATTTCTTGGTCAAAAATCCGTAGGTGTTAGCCTTCGATATTATTGAAAATGGTCGTTCATGGCCATTTTCGACAAAAATGGGGGTTGTGTGGCCATTGATCATCGACCAGAGGCTCATACACCTCACCCCACATATGTTTCCTTGCCATAGATCACATTCTTGGATTTCTGGTGGAGACCATTTCTTGGTCAAAAATCCGTAGGTGTTAGCCTTCGGTATTATTGTAAATGGTCATTCATGGCTATTTTTGACAACAATGTGGGTTGTGTGGCCATTGATCATCGACCAGAGGCTCATACACCTCACCCCACATATGTTTCCTTGCCATAGATCACATTCTTAGATTTCTGGTGGAGACCATTTCTTGGTCAAAAATCCGTAGGACTTAGCCTCTAATATTATTGAAAATGGTCGCTCATGGCTATTTTCATAAAAAATGGGGGTTGTGTGGCCATTTATCATCGACTAGAGGCTCATAAATCTCACCCCTCATATGTTTCCTTTCCATAGATCACATTCTTGGATTTTTGGTGGAGACCATTTCTTGGTTAAAAACTCGTACGTGTTAGCCTTCGGTATTATTGAAAATGGTCATTCATGGCTATTTTCGGCAAAATGGGGGTTGTGTGGCCATTGATCGTCGACCAGAGGCTCATACACCTCACCCCACATATGTTTCCTTGTCGTAGATCACATTCTTGGATTTCTGGTGGAGACCATTTCTTGGTCTAAAATCCGTAGGTGTTAGCCTCTAGTATTATTGAAAATGGTCGCTCATGGCTATTTTCAAGGTCGCTCATGGCTATTTTCATAAAAAATGGGGGTTGTGTGGCCATTTATCATCGACTAGAGGCTCATAAACCTCACCCCACATATGTTTCCTTGCCATAGATTACATTCTTGGATTTCTGGTGGAAGCCATTTCTTGGTTAAAAACTCGTACGTGTTAGCCTTCGGTATTATTGAAAATGGTCATTCATGGCTATTTTCGGCAAAATGGAGGTTGTGTGGCCATTGATCGTCGACCAGAGGCTCATACACCTCACCCCAAAAATGTTTCCTTGTCGTAGATCACATTCTTGGATTTCTGGTGGAGACCATTTCTTGGTCAAAAATCCGTAGGTGTTAGCCTTCGATATTATTGAAAATGGTCGTTCATGGCTATTTTCGACAAAAATGGGGGTTGTGTGGCCATTGATCATCGACCAGAGGCTCATACACCTCACCCCACATATGTTTCCTTGCCATAGATCACATTCTTGGATTTCTGGTGGAGACCATTTCTTGGTCAAAAATCCGTAGGTGTTAGCCTTCGGTATTATTGTAAATGGTCATTCATGGCTATTTTCGACAAAAATGGGGGTTGTGTGGCCATTGATCATCGACCATAGGCTCATACACCTCACCCCACATATGTTTCCTTGCCATAGATCACATTCTTGGATTTCTGGTGGAGACCATTTCTTGGTCAAAAATCTGTAGGTCTTAGCCTCTAATATTATTGAAAATGGTCGCTCATGGCTATTTTCATAAAAAAATGGGGGTTGTGTGGCCATTTATCATCGACTAGAGGCTCATAAATCTCACCCCACATATGTTTCCTTGCCATAGATCACAATCTTGGATTTTTGGTGGAGACCATTTCTTGGTCAAAAACTCGTACGTGTTAGCCTTCGGTATTATTGAAAATGGTCGTTCATGGCTATTTTCGGCAAAATGGGGGTTGTGTGGCCATTGATCATCGACCAAGGCTCGTACACCTCACCCCACATATGTTTCCTTGCCATAGATTACATTCTTGGATTTCTGGTGGAAACCATTTCTTGGTTAAAAACTCGTACGTGTTAGCCTTCGGTATTATTGAAAATGGTCATTCATGGCTATTTTCGGCAAAATGGGGGTTGTGTGGCCATTGATCGTCGACCAGAGGCTCATACACCTCACCCCACATATGTTTCCTTGTCGTAGATCACATTCTTGGATTTCTGGTGGAGACCATTTCTTGGTCAAAAATCCGTAGGTGTTAGCCTTCGATATTATTGAAAATGGTCGTTCATGGCCATTTTCGACAAAAATGGGGGTTGTGTGGCCATTGATCATCGACCAGAGGCTCATACACCTCACCCCACATATGTTTCCTTGCCATAGATCACATTCTTGGATTTCTGGTGGAGACCATTTCTTGGTCAAAAATCCGTAGGTGTTAGCCTTCGGTATTATTGTAAATGGTCATTCATGGCTATTTTTGACAACAATGTGGGTTGTGTGGCCATTGATCATCGACCAGAGGCTCATACACCTCACCCCACATATGTTTCCTTGCCATAGATCACATTCTTAGATTTCTGGTGGAGACCATTTCTTGGTCAAAAATCCGTAGGTCTTAGCCTCTAATATTATTGAAAATGGTCGCTCATGGCTATTTTCATAAAAAATGGGGGTTGTGTGGCCATTTATCATCGACTAGAGGCTCGTAAATCTCACCCCTCATATGTTTCCTTGCCATAGATCACATTCTTGGATTTTTGGTGGAGACCATTTCTTGGTTAAAAACTCGTACGTGTTAGCCTTCGGTATTATTGAAAATGGTCATTCATGGCTATTTTCGGCAAAATGGGGGTTCTGTGGCCATTGATCATCGACCAGAGGCTCGTACACCTCACCCCACATATGTTTCCTTGCCATAGATCACATTCTTGGATTTCTGGTGGAGACCATTTCTTGGGAAAAAATCCCAATGTGTTAGCCTTTGGTATTTTTGAAAATGGTCATTCATGGCTATTTTCGACAAAAATGGGGGTTGTGTGGCCATTGATCTTCGACCAGAGGCTCATACACCTCACTACACATATGTTTCCTTGCCATAGATCACATTCTTGGATTTATGGTGGAGACCATTTCTTGGTCAAAAATCCGTAGGTGTTAGCCTTCAGTGTCATTGAAAATGGTCGTTCATGGCTATTTTCGACAAAAAATTAGGGTTGTGTGGCCATTTATCGTCGACCAGAGGCTCATACACCTCACCCCACATATGTTTCCTTGCCATAGATCTCATTCTTGGATTTCTGGTGGAGACCATTTCTTGGTCAAAAATCGGTAGGTGTTAGCCTTCGGTATTATTGAAAATGGTCGTTCATGGCTATTTTCGACAAAAATGGGGGTTGTGTGGCCATTGATCATCGACCAGACGCTCATACACCTCACCCCACATATGTTTCCTTGCCATAGATCACATTCTTGGATTTCTGGTGGAGACCATTTCTTGGTCTAAAATCCGTAGGTGTTAGCCTCTAGTATTATTGAAAATGGTCGCTCATGGCTATTTTCAAGGTCGCTCATGGCTATTTTCATAAAAAATGGGGGTTGTGTGGCCATTTATCATCGACTAGAGGCTCATAAACCTCACCCCACATATGTTTCCTTGCCATAGATCACATTCTTGGATTTCTGGTGGAGACCATTTCTTGGTTAAAAACTCGTACGTGTTAGCCTTCGGTATTATTGAAAATGGTCGTTCATGGCTATTTTCGGCAAACTGGGGGTTGTGTGGCCATTGATCATCGACCAGAGGCTCGTACACCTCACCCCACATATGTTTCCTTGCCATAGATCACATTCTTGGATTTCTGGTGGAGACCATTTCTTGGTCAAAAATCCGTACGTGTTAGCCTTTGGTATTTTTGAAAATGGTCATTCATGGCTATTTTCGACAAAAATGGGGGTTGTGTGGCCATTGATCTTCGACCAGAGGCTCATACACCTCACTACACATATGTTTCCTTGCCATAGATCACATTCTTGGATTTATGGTGGAGACCATTTCTTGGTCAAAAATCCGTAGGTGTTAGCCTTTAGTGTCATTGAAAATGGTCGTTCATGGCTATTTTCGACAAAAATTAGGGTTGTGTGGCCATTGATCGTCGACCAGAGGCTCATACACCTCACCCCACTTATGTTTCCTTGCCATAGATCACATTCTTGGATTTCTGGTGGAGACCATTTCTTGGTCAAAAATCCGTAGGTGTTAGCCTTCGGTATTATTGAAAATGGCCGTTCATGGCTATTTTCGACAAAAATGGGGGTTGTGTGGCCATTGATCATCGACCAGACGCTCATACACCTCACCCCACATATGTTTCCTTGCCATAGATCACATTCTTGGATTTCTGGTGGAGACCATTTCTTGGTCTCAAATCCGTAGGTGTTAGCCTCTAGTATTATTGAAAATGGTCGCTCATGGCTATTTTCAAGGTCGCTCATGGCTATTTTCATAAAAAATGGGGGTTGTGTGGCCATTTATCATCGACTAGAGGATCATAAACCTCACCCCACATATGTTTCCTTGCCATAGATTACATTCTTGGATTTCTGGTGGAAACCATTTCTTGGATAAAAACTCGTACGTGTTAGCCTTCGGTATTATTGAAAATGGTCATTCATGGCTATTTTCGGCAAAATGGGGGTTGTGTGGCCATTGATCGTCGACCAGAGGCTCATACACCTCACCCCACATATGTTTCCTTGTCGTAGATCACATTCTTGGATTTCTGGTGGAGACCATTTCTTGGTCAAAAATCCGTAGGTGTTAGCCTTCGATATTATTGAAAATGGTCGTTCATGGCTATTTTCGACAAAAATGGGGGTTGTGTGGCCATTGATCATCGACCAGAGGCTCATACACCTCACCCCACATATGTTTCCTTGCCATAGATCACATTCTTGGATTTCTGGTGGAGACCATTTCTTGGTCAAAAATCCGTAGGTGTTAGCCTTCGGTATTATTGTAAATGGTCATTCATGGCTATTTTCGACAAAAATGGGGGTTGTGTGGCCATTGATCATCGACCAGAGGCTCATACACCTCACCCCACATATGTTTCCTTGCCATAGATCACATTCTTGGATTTATGGTGGAGACCATTTCTTGGTCAAAAATCCGTAGGTGTTAGCCTTAAGTGTCATTGAAAATGGTCGTTCATGGCTATTTTCGACAAAAATTAGGGTTGTGTGGCCATTGATCGTCGACCAGAGGCTCATACACCTCACCCCACATATGTTTCCTTGCCATAGATCACATTCTTGGATTTCTGGTGGAGACCATTTCTTGGTCAAAAATCCGTAGGTGTTATCCTTCGGTATTATTGTAAATGGTCATTCATGGCTATTTTCGACAAAATGGGGGTTGTGTGGCCATTGATCATCGACCAGACGCTCATACACCTCACCCCACATATGTTTCCTTGCCATAGATCACATTCTTGGATTTTTGGTGGAGACCATTTCTTGGTCAAAAACTCGTACGTGTTAGCCTTCGGTATTATTGAAAATGGTCGTTCATGGCTATTTTCGGCAAAATGGGGGTTCTGTGGCCATTGATCATCGACCAGAGGCTCGTACACCTCACCCCACATATGTTTCCTTTCCATAGATCACATTTTTGGATTTCTGGTGGAGACCATTTCTTGGTCAAAAATCCGTAGGTGTTAGCCTTCGGTATTATTGTAAATGGTCATTCATGGCTATTTTCGACAAAAATGGGGGTTGTGTGGCCATTGATCATCGACCAGACGCTCATACACCTCACCCCACATATGTTTCCTTGCCATAGATCACATTCTTGGATTTCTGGTGGAGACCATTTCTTGGTCAAAAATCCGTAGGTGTTAGCCTTCGGTATTATTGAAAATGGTCGTTCATGGCTATTTTCGACAAAAATGGGGGTTGTGTGGCCATTGATCATCGACCAGATGCTCATACACCTCACCCCACATATGTTTCCTTGCCATATATCACATTCTTGGATTTCTGGTGGAGACCATTTCTTGGTCAAAAATCTGTAGGTGTTAGCCTTCGGTATTATTGAAAATGGTCGTTCATGGCTATTTTCGACAAAAATGGGGGTTGTGTGGCCATTGATCATCGACCAGACGCTCATACACCTCACCCCACATATGTTTCCTTGCCAGAGATCACATTCTTGGATTTCTGGTGGAGACCATTTCTTGGTCTAAAATCCATAGGTGTTAGCCTCTAGTATTATTGAAAATGGTCGCTCATGGCTATTTTCAAGGTCGCTCATGGCTATTTTCATAAAAAATGGGGGTTGTGTGGCCATTTATCATCGACTAGAGGCTCATAAACCTCGCCCCACATATGTTTCCTTGCCATAGATCACATTCTTGGATTTCTGGTGGAGACCATTTCTTGGTTAAAAACTCGTACGTGTTAGCCTTCGGTATTATTGAAAATGGTCGTTCATGGCTATTTTCGGCAAAATGGGGGTTGTGTGGCCATTCATTATCGACCAGAGGCTCGTACACCTCACCCCACATATGTTTCCTTGCCATAGATCACATTCTTGGATTTCTGGTGGAGACCATTTCTTGGTCAAAAATCCGTACGTGTTAGCCTTTGGTATTTTTGAAAATGGTCATTCATGGCTATTTTCGACAAAAATGGGGGTTGTGTGGCCATTGATCTTCGACCAGAGGCTCATACACCTCACTACACATATGTTTCCTTGCCATAGATCACATTCTTGGATTTATGGTGGAGACCATTTCTTGGTCAAAAATCCGTAGGTGTTAGCCTTCAGTGTCATTGAAAATGGTCGTTCATGGCTATTTTCGACAAAAATTAGGGTTGTGTGGCCATTGATCGTCGACCAGAGGCTCATACACCTCACCCCACATATGTTTCCTTGCCATAGATCACATTCTTGGATTTCTGGTGGAGACCATTTCTTGGTCAAAAATCCGTAGGTGTTAGCCTTCGGTATTATTGAAAATGGTCGTTCATGGCTATTTTCGACAAAAATGGGGGTTGTGTGGCCATTGATCATCGACCAGACGCTCATACACCTCACCCCACATATGTTTCCTTGCCATAGATCACATTCTTGGATTTCTGGTGGAGACCATTTCTTGGTCTAAAATCCGTAGGTGTTATCCTCTAGTATTATTGAAAATGGTCGCTCATGGCTATTTTCAAGGTTACTCATGGCTATTTTCTGGTGGAAACCATTTCTTGGTTAAAAACTCATACGTGTTAGCCTTCGGTATTATTGAAAATGGTCATTCATGGCTATTTTCGGCAAAATGGGGGTTGTGTGGCCATTGATCATCGACCAGAGGCTCGTACCCCTCACCCTACATATGTTTCCTTGCCATAGATCACATTCTTGGATTTCTGGTGGAGACCATTTCTTGGTTAAAAATCCGTACGTGTTAGCCTTTGGTATTTTTGAAAATGGTCATTCATGGCTATTTTCGACAAAAATGGGGGTTGTGTGGCCATTGATCATCGACTAGAGGCTCATACACCTCACCCCACATATGTTTCCTTGCCATAGATCACATTCTTGGATTTCTGGTGGAGACCATTTCTTGGTCAAAAATCCGTAGGTGTTAGCCTTCGGTATTATTGAAAATGGTCGTTCATGGCTATTTTCGACAAAAATGGGGGTTGTGTGGCCATTGATCATCGACCAGACGCTCATACACCTCACCACACATATGTTTCCTTGCCATAGATCACATTCTTGGATTTCTGGTGGAGACCATTTCTTGGTTAAAAACTCGTACGTGTTAGCCTTCGGTATTATTGAAAATGGTCGTTCATGGCTATTTTCGGCAAACTGGGGGTTGTGTGGCCATTGATCATCGACCAGAGGCTCGTACACCTCACCCCACATATGTTTCCTTGCCATAGATCACATTCTTGGATTTCTGGTGGAGACCATTTCTTGGTCAAAAATCCGTACGTGTTAGCCTTTGGTATTTTTGAAAATGGTCATTCATGGCTATTTTCGACAAAAATGGGGGTTGTGTGGCCATTGATCTTCGACCAGAGGCTCATACACCTCACTACACATATGTTTCCTTGCCATAGATCACATTCTTGGATTTATGGTGGAGACCATTTCTTGGTCAAAAATCCGTAGGTGTTAGCCTTTAGTGTCATTGAAAATGGTCGTTCATGGCTATTTTCGACAAAAATTAGGGTTGTGTGGCCATTGATCGTCGACCAGAGGCTCATACACCTCACCCCACTTATGTTTCCTTGCCATAGATCACATTCTTGGATTTCTGGTGGAGACCATTTCTTGGTCAAAAATCTGTAGGTGTTAGCCTTCGGTATTATTGAAAATGGCCGTTCATGGCTATTTTCGACAAAAATGGGGGTTGTGTGGCCATTGATCATCGACCAGACGCTCATACACCTCACCCCACATATGTTTCCTTGCCATAGATCACATTCTTGGATTTCTGGTGGAGACCATTTCTTGGTCTCAAATCCGTAGGTGTTAGCCTCTAGTATTATTGAAAATGGTCGCTCATGGCTATTTTCAAGGTCGCTCATGGCTATTTTCATAAAAAATGGGGGTTGTGTGGCCATTTATCATCGACTAGAGGATCATAAACCTCACCCCACATATGTTTCCTTGCCATAGATTACATTCTTGGATTTCTGGTGGAAACCATTTCTTGGATAAAAACTCGTACGTGTTAGCCTTCGGTATTATTGAAAATGGTCATTCATGGCTATTTTCGGCAAAATGGGGGTTGTGTGGCCATTGATCGTCGACCAGAGGCTCATACACCTCACCCCACATATGTTTCCTTGTCGTAGATCACATTCTTGGATTTCTGGTGGAGACCATTTCTTGGTCAAAAATCCGTAGGTGTTAGCCTTCGATATTATTGAAAATGGTCGTTCATGGCTATTTTCGACAAAAATGGGGGTTGTGTGGCCATTGATCATCGACCAGAGGCTCATACACCTCACCCCACATATGTTTCCTTGCCATAGATCACATTCTTGGATTTCTGGTGGAGACCATTTCTTGGTCAAAAATCCGTAGGTGTTAGCCTTCGGTATTATTGTAAATGGTCATTCATGGCTATTTTCGACAAAAATGGGGGTTGTGTGGCCATTGATCATCGACCAGAGGCTCATACACCTCACCCCACATATGTTTCCTTGCCATAGATCACATTCTTGGATTTATGGTGGAGACCATTTCTTGGTCAAAAATCCGTAGGTGTTAGCCTTAAGTGTCATTGAAAATGGTCGTTCATGGCTATTTTCGACAAAAATTAGGGTTGTGTGGCCATTGATCGTCGACCAGAGGCTCATACACCTCACCCCACATATGTTTCCTTGCCATAGATCACATTCTTGGATTTCTGGTGGAGACCATTTCTTGGTCAAAAATCCGTAGGTGTTATCCTTCGGTATTATTGTAAATGGTCATTCATGGCTATTTTCGACAAAATGGGGGTTGTGTGGCCATTGATCATCGACTAGAGGCTCATACACCTCACCCCACATATGTTTCCTTGCCATAGATCACATTCTTGGATTTCTGGTGGAGACCATTTCTTGGTCAAAAATCCGTAGGTGTTAGCCTTCGGTATTATTGAAAATGGTCGTTCATGGCTATTTTCGACAAAAATGGGGGTTGTGTGGCCATTGATCATCGACCAGACGCTCATACACCTCACCACACATATGTTTCCTTGCCATAGATCACATTCTTGGATTTCTGGTGGAGACCATTTCTTGGTTAAAAACTCGTACGTGTTAGCCTTCGGTATTATTGAAAATGGTCGTTCATGGCTATTTTCGGCAAACTGGGGGTTGTGTGGCCATTGATCATCGACCAGAGGCTCGTACACCTCACCCCACATATGTTTCCTTGACATAGATCACATTCTTGGATTTCTGGTGGAGACCATTTCTTGGTCAAAAATCCGTACGTGTTAGCCTTTGGTATTTTTGAAAATGGTCATTCATGGCTATTTTCGACAAAAATGGGGGTTGTGTGGCCATTGATCTTCGACCAGAGGCTCATACACCTCACTACACATATGTTTCCTTGCCATAGATCACATTCTTGGATTTATGGTGGAGACCATTTCTTGGTCAAAAATCCGTAGGTGTTAGCCTTTAGTGTCATTGAAAATGGTCGTTCATGGCTATTTTCGACAAAAATTAGGGTTGTGTGGCCATTGATCGTCGACCAGAGGCTCATACACCTCACCCCACTTATGTTTCCTTGCCATAGATCACATTCTTGGATTTCTGGTGGAGACCATTTCTTGGTCAAAAATCCGTAGGTGTTAGCCTTCGGTATTATTGAAAATGGCCGTTCATGGCTATTTTCGACAAAAATGGGGGTTGTGTGGCCATTGATCATCGACCAGACGCTCATACACCTCACCCCACATATGTTTCCTTGCCATAGATCACATTCTTGGATTTCTGGTGGAGACCATTTCTTGGTCTCAAATCCGTAGGTGTTAGCCTCTAGTATTATTGAAAATGGTCGCTCATGGCTATTTTCAAGGTCGCTCATGGCTATTTTCATAAAAAATGGGGGTTGTGTGGCCATTTATCATCGACTAGAGGATCATAAACCTCACCCCACATATGTTTCCTTGCCATAGATTACATTCTTGGATTTCTGGTGGAAACCATTTCTTGGATAAAAACTCGTACGTGTTAGCCTTCGGTATTATTGAAAATGGTCATTCATGGCTATTTTCGGCAAAATGGGGGTTGTGTGGCCATTGATCGTCGACCAGAGGCTCATACACCTCACCCCACATATGTTTCCTTGTCGTAGATCACATTCTTGGATTTCTGGTGGAGACCATTTCTTGGTCAAAAATCCGTAGGTGTTAGCCTTCGATATTATTGAAAATGGTCGTTCATGGCTATTTTCGACAAAAATGGGGGTTGTGTGGCCATTGATCATCGACCAGAGGCTCATACACCTCACCCCACATATGTTTCCTTGCCATAGATCACATTCTTGGATTTCTGGTGGAGACCATTTCTTGGTCAAAAATCCGTAGGTGTTAGCCTTCGGTATTATTGTAAATGGTCATTCATGGCTATTTTCGACAAAAATGGGGGTTGTGTGGCCATTGATCATCGACCAGAGGCTCATACACCTCACCCCACATATGTTTCCTTGCCATAGATCACATTCTTGGATTTATGGTGGAGACCATTTCTTGGTCAAAAATCCGTAGGTGTTAGCCTTAAGTGTCATTGAAAATGGTCGTTCATGGCTATTTTCGACAAAAATTAGGGTTGTGTGGCCATTGATCGTCGACCAGAGGCTCATACACCTCACCCCACATATGTTTCCTTGCCATAGATCACATTCTTGGATTTCTGGTGGAGACCATTTCTTGGTCAAAAATCCGTAGGTGTTATCCTTCGGTATTATTGTAAATGGTCATTCATGGCTATTTTCGACAAAATGGGGGTTGTGTGGCCATTGATCATCGACCAGACGCTCATACACCTCACCCCACATATGTTTCCTTGCCATAGATCACATTCTTGGATTTTTGGTGGAGACCATTTCTTGGTCAAAAACTCGTACGTGTTAGCCTTCGGTATTATTGAAAATGGTCGTTCATGGCTATTTTCGGCAAAATGGGGGTTCTGTGGCCATTGATCATCGACCAGAGGCTCGTACACCTCACCCCACATATGTTTCCTTTCCATAGATCACATTCTTGGATTTCTGGTGGAGACCATTTCTTGGTCAAAATCCGTAGGTGTTAGCCTTCGGTATTATTGTAAATGGTCATTCATGGCTATTTTCGACAAAAATGGGGGTTGTGTGGCCATTGATCATCGACCAGACGCTCATACACCTCACCCCACATATGTTTCCTTGCCATAGATCACATTCTTGGATTTCTGGTGGAGACCATTTCTTGGTCAAAAATCCGTAGGTGTTAGCCTTCGGTATTATTGAAAATGGTCGTTCATGGCTATTTTCGACAAAAATGGGGGTTGTGTGGCCATTGATCATCGACCAGAGGCTCATACACCTCACCCCACATATGTTTCCTTGCCATAGATCACATTCTTGGATTTCTGGTGGAGACCATTTCTTGGTCAAAAATCCGTAGGTGTTAGCCTTCGGTATTATTGAAAATGGTCGTTCATGGCTATTTTCGACAAAAATGGGGGTTGTGTGGCCATTGATCATCGACCAGACGCTCATACACCTCACCCCACATATGTTTCCTTGTCATAGATCACATTCTTGGATTTCTGGTGGAGACCATTTCTTGGTCTAAAATCCATAGGTGTTAGCCTCTAGTATTATTGAAAATGGTCGCTCATGGCTATTTTCAAGGTCGCTCATGGCTATTTTCATAAAAAATGGGGGTTGTGTGGCCATTTATCATCGACTAGAGGCTCATAAACCTCGCCCCACATATGTTTCTTTGCCATAGATCACATTCTTGCATTTCTGGTGGAGACCATTTCTTGGTTAAAAACTCGTACGTGTTAGCCTTCGGTATTATTGAAAATGGTCGTTCATGGCTATTTTCGGCAAAATGGGGGTTGTGTGGCCATTCATTATCGACCAGAGGCTCGTACACCTCACCCCACATATGTTTCCTTGCCATAGATCACATTCTTGGATTTCTGGTGGAGACCATTTCTTGGTCAAAAATCCGTACGTGTTAGCCTTTGGTATTTTTGAAAGTGGTCATTCATGGCTATTTTCGACAAAAATGGGGGTTGTGTGGCCATTGATCTTCGACCAGAGGCTCATACACCTCACTACACATATGTTTCCTTGCCATAGATCACATTCTTGGATTTATGGTGGAGACCATTTCTTGGTCAAAAATCCGTAGGTGTTAGCCTTCAGTGTCATTGAAAATGGTCGTTCATGGCTATTTTCGACAAAAATTAGGGTTGTGTGGCCATTGATCGTCGACCAGAGGCTCATACACCTCACCCCACATATGTTTCCTTGCCATAGATCACATTCTTGGATTTCTGGTGGAGACCATTTCTTGGTCAAAAATCCGTAGGTGTTAGCCTTCGGTATTATTGAAAATGGTCGTTCATGGCTATTTTCGACAAAAATGGGGGTTGTGTGGCCATTGATCATCGACCAGACGCTCATACACCTCACCCCACATATGTTTCCTTGCCATAGATCACATTCTTGGATTTCTGGTGGAGACCATTTCTTGGTCAAAAATCCGTAGGTGTTAGCCTTCGGTATTATTGAAAATGGTCGTTCATGGCTATTTTCGACAAAAATGGGGGTTGTGTGGCCATTGATCATCGACCATTTCTTGGTCTAAAATCCGTAGGTGTTATCCTCTAGTATTATTGAAAATGGTCGCTCATGGCTATTTTCAAGGTCACTCATGGCTATTTTCATAAAAAAATGGGGGTTGTGTGGCCATTTATCATCGACTAGAGGCTCATAAACCTCACCCCACATATGTTTCCTTGCCATAGATTACATTCTTGGATTTCTGGTGGAAACCATTTCTTGGTTAAAAACTCGTACGTGTTAGCCTTCGGTATTATTGAAAATGGTCATTCATGGCTATTTTCGGCAAAATGGGGGTTGTGTGGCCATTGATCATCAACCAGAGGCTCGTACACCTCACCCCACATATGTTTCCTTGCCATAGATTGCATTCTTGGATTTTTGGTGGAGACCATTTCTTGGTCAAAAATCCGTAGGTGTTAGCCTTCGGTATTATTGAAAATGGTCGTTCATGGCTATTTTCGACAAAAATGGGGGTTGTGTGGCCATTGATCATCGACCAGACGCTCATACACCTCACCCCACATATGTTTCCTTGCCATAGATCACATTCTTGGATTTCTGGTGGAGACCATTTCTTGTTCTAAAATCCGTAGGTGTTAGCCTCTAGTATTATTGAAAATGGTCGCTCATGGCTATTTTCAAGGTCGCTCATGGCTATTTTCATAAAAAATGGGGGTTGTGTGGCCATTTATCATCGACTAGAGGCTCATAAACCTCACCCCACATATGTTTCCTTGCCATAGATTACATTCTTGGATTTCTGGTGGAAACCATTTCTTGGTTAAAAACTCGTACGTGTTAGCCTTCGGTATTATTGAAAATGGTCATTCATGGCTATTTTCGGCAAAATGGGGGTTGTGTGGCCATTGATCATCAACCAGAGGCTCGTACACCTCACCCCACATATGTTTCCTTGCCATAGATCATATTCTTGGATTTCTGGTGGAGACCATTTCTTGGTTAAAAATCCGTACGTGTTAGCCTTTGGTATTTTTGAAAATGGTCATTCATGGCTATTTTCGACAAAAATGGGGGTTGTGTGGCCATTGATCATCGACTAGAGGCTCATACACCTCACCCCACATATGTTTCCTTGCCATAGATCACATTCTTGGATTTCTGGTGCAGACATTTCTTGGTCAAAAATCCGTAGGTGTTAGCCTTCGGTATTATTGAAAATGGTCGTTCATGGCTATTTTCGACAAAAATGGGGGTTGTGTGGCCATTGATCATCGACCAGACGCTCATACACCTCACCCCACATATGTTTCCTTGCCATAGATCACATTCTTGGATTTCTGGTGGAGACCATTTCTTGGTCTAAAATCCGTAGGTGTTAGCCTCTAGTATTATTGAAAATGGTCGCTCATGGCTATTTTCAAGGTCGCTCATGGCTATTTTCATAAAAAATGGGGGTTATGTGGCCATTTATCATCGACTAGAGGCTCATAAACCTCACCCCACATATGTTTCCTTGCCATAGATTACATTCTTGGATTTCTGGTGGAAACCATTTCTTGGTTAAAAACTCGTACATGTTAGCCTTCGGTATTATTGAAAATGGTCATTCATGGCTATTTTCGGCAAAATGGGGGTTGTGTGGCCATTGATCATCGACCAGAGGCTCATACACCTCACCCCACATATGTTTCCTTGCCATAGATCACATTCTTGGATTTCTGGTGGAGACCATTTCTTGGTCAAAAATCCGTAGGTGTTAGCCTTCGGTATTATTGAAAATGGTCGTTCATGGCTATTTTCGACAAAAATGGGGGTTGTGTGGCCATTGATCATCGACTAGAGGCTCATACACCTCACCCCACATATGTTTCCTTGCCATAGATCACATTCTTGGATTTCTGGTGGAGACCATTTCTTGGTCAAAAATCCGTAGGTGTTAGCCTTCGGTATTATTGAAAATGGTCGTTCATGGCTATTTTCGACAAAAATGGGGGTGTGTGGCCATTGATCATCGACCAGATGCTCATACACCTCACCCCACATATGTTTCCTTGCCATAGATCACATTCTTGGATTTCTGGTGGAGACCATTTCTTGGTCTAAAATCCGTAGGTCTTAGCCTCTAGTATTATTGAAAATGGTCGCTCATGGCTATTTTCATAAAAATTGGGGGTTGTGTGGCCATTTATCATCACCTAGAGGCTCATAAACCTCACCCCACATATGTTTCCTTGCCATAGATAACATTCTTGGATTTCTGGTGGAGACCATTTCTTGGTTAAAAACTCGTACGTGTTAGCCTTCGGTATTATTCAAAATGGTCGTTCATGGCTATTTTCGGCAAAATGGGGGTCGTGTGGCCATTGATCATCGACCAGAGGATCATACACCTCACCCCACATATGTTTCCTTGCCATTGATCACATTCTTGGATTCCTGGTGGAGACCATTTCTTGGTCAAAAATCCATACGTGTTAGCCTTTGGTATTTTTGAAAATGGTCATTCATGGCTATTTTCGACAAAAATGGGGGTTGTGTGGCCATTGATCATCGACTAGAGGCTCATACACCTCACCCCACATATGTTTCCTTGCCATAGATCACATTCTTGGATTTCTGGTGGAGACCATTTCTTGGTCAAAAATCCGTAGGTGTTAGCCTTCGGTATTATTGAAAATGGTCGTTCATGGCTATTTTCGACAAAAATGGGGGTTGTGTGGCCATTGATCATCGACCAGACGCTCATACACCTCACCCCACATTTGTTTCCTTGCCATAGATCACATTCTTGGATTTCTGGTGGAGACCATTTCTTGGTCTAAAATCCGTAGGTGTTAGCCTCTAGTATTATTGAAAATGGTCGCTCATGGCTATTTTCAAGGTCGCTCATGGCTATTTTCATAAAAAATGGGGGTTGTGTGGCCATTTATCATCGACTAGAGGCTCATAAACCTCACCCCACATATGTTTCCTTGCCATAGATTACATTCTTGGATTTCTGGTGGAAACCATTTCTTGGTTAAAAACGCGTACGTGTTAGCCTTCGGTATTATTGAAAATGGTCATTCATGGCTATTTTCGGCAAAATGGGGGTTGTGTGGCCATTGATCGTCGACCAGAGGCTCATACACCTCACCCCACATATGTTTCCTTGTCGTAGATCACATTCTTGGATTTCTGGTGGAGACCATTTCTTGGTCAAAAAACCGTAGGTGTTAGCCTTCGATATTATTGAAAATGGTCGTTCATGGCTATTTTCAGCAAAATGGGGGTTCTGTGGCCATTGATCATCGACCAGAGGCTCGTACACCTCACCCCACATATGTTTCCTTGCCATAGATCACATTCTTGGATTTCTGGTGGAGACCATTTCTTGGTCAAAAATCCGTAGGTGTTAGCCTTCGGTATTATTGAAAATGGTCGTTCATGGCTATTTTCGGCAAAATGGGGGTTCTGTGGCCATTGATCATCGACCAGAGGCTCGTACACCTCACCCCACATATGTTTACTTGCCATAGATCACATTCTTGGATTTCTGGTGGAGACCATTTCTTGGTCAAAAATCCGTAGGTGTTAGCCTTCGGTATTATTGAAAATGGTCGTTCATGGCTATTTTCGACAAAAATGGGGGTTGTGTGGCCATTGATCATCGACCAGAGGCTCATACACCTCACCCCACATATGTTTCCTCGCCATAGATCACATTCTTGGATTTCTGGTGGAGACCATTTCTTGGTCAAAAATCCGTAGGTCTTAGCCTCTAATATTATTGAAAATGGTCGCTCATGGCTATTTTCGGCAAAATGGGGGTTCTGTGGCCATTGATCGTCGACCAGAGGCTCATACACCTCACCCCACATATGTTTCCTTGTCGTAGATCACATTCTTGGATTTCTGGTGGAGACCATTTCTTGGTCAAAAATCCGTAGGTGTTAGCATTCGATATTATTGAAAATGGTCGTTCATGGCTATTTTCGACAAAAATGGGGGTTGTGTGGCCATTGATCATCGACCAGAGGCTCATACACCTCACCCCACATATGTTTCCTTGCCATAGATCACATTCTTGGATTTCTGGTGGAGACCATTTCTTGGTCAAAAATCTGTAGGTGTTAGCCTTCGGTATTATTGAAAATGGTCGTTCATGGCTATTTTCGACAAAAATGGGGGTTGTGTGGCCATTGATCATCGACCAGACGCTCATACACCTCACCCCACATATGTTTCCTTGCCATAGATCACATTCTTGGATTTCTGGTGGAGACCATTTCTTGGTCTAAAATCCGTAGGTGTTAGCCTCTAGTATTATTGAAAATGGTCGCTCATGGCTATTTTCAAGGTCGCTCATGGCTATTTTCATAAAAAATGGGGGTTGTGTGGCCATTTTCATCGACTAGAGGTTCATAAACCTCACCCCACATATGTTTCCTTGCCATAGATCACATTCTTGGATTTCTGGTGGAGACCATTTCTTGGTCAAAAATCCGTACGTGTTAGCCTTTGGTATTTTTGAAAATGGTCGTTCATGGCTTGGTCGATGATCAATGGCCACACAACCCCCATTTTTTATGAAAATAGCCATGAGCGACCATTTTCAATAATACTAGAGGCTAAGACCTACGGATTTTTGACCAAGAAATGGTCTCCACCAGAAATCCAAGAATGTGATCTATGGCAAGGAAACATATGTGGGGTGAGGTGTATGAGCCTCTCGTCGATGATCAATGGCCACACAACCCCCATTTTTGTCGAAAATAGCCATGAATGACCATTTACAATAATACCGAAGGCTAACACCTACGGATTTTTGACCAAGAAATGGTCTCCACCAGAAATCCAAGAATGTGATCTATGGCAAGGAAACATATGTGGGGTGAGGTGTATGAGCCTATGGTCGATGATCAATGGCCACACAACCCCCATTTTTGTCGAAAATAGCCATGAACGACCATTTTCAATAATATCGAAGGCTAACACCTACGGATTTTTGACCAAGAAATGGTCTCCACCAGAAATCCAAGAATGTGATCTACGACAAGGAAACATATGTGGGGTGAGGTGTATGAGCCTCTGGTCGACGATCAATGGCCACACAACCCCCATTTTGCCGAAAATAGCCATGAATGACCATTTTCAATAATACCGAAGGCTAACACGTACGAGTTTTTAACCAAGAAATGGTTTCCACCAGAAATCCAAGAATGTAATCTATGGCAAGGAAACATATGTGGGGTGAGGTTTATGAGCCTCTAGTCGATGATAAATGGCCACACAACCCCCATTTTTATGAAAATAGCCATGAGCGACCTTGAAAATAGCCATGAGCGACCATTTTCAATAATACTAGAGGCTAACACCTACGGATTTTAGACCAAGAAATGGTCTCCACCAGAAATCCAAGAATGTGATCTATGGCAAGGAAACATATGTGGGGTGAGGTGTATGAGCGTCTGGTCGATGATCAATGGCCACACAACCCCCATTTTTGTCGAAAATAGCCATGAACGACCATTTTCAATAATACCGAAGGCTAACACCTACGGATTTTTGACCAAGAAATGGTCTCCACCAGAAATCTAAGAATGTGATCTATGGCAAGGAAACATATGTGGGGTGAGATATATGAGCCTCTAGTCGATGATAAATGGCCACACAACCCCCATTGTTTTATGAAAATAGCCATGAGCGACCATTTTCAATAATATTAGAGGCTAAGACCTACGGATTTTTGACCAAGAAATGGTCTCCACCAGAAATCCAAGAATGTGATCTATGGCAAGGAAACATATGTGGGGTGAGGTGTATGAGCCTCTGGTCGATGATCAATGGCCACACAACCCCCATTTTTGTCGAAAATAGCCATGAACGACCATTTTCAATAATATCGAAGGCTAACACCTACGGATTTTTGACCAAGAAATGGTCTCCACCAGAAATCCAAGAATGTGATCTATGGCAAGGAAACATATGTGGGTGAGGTGTACGAGCCTCTGGTCGATGATTAATGGCCACACAACCCCCAATTTTTATGAAAATAGCCATGAGAGACCATTTTCAATAATAATAGAGGCTAAGACCTACGGATTTTTGACCAAGAACACTACAGGAAAACAGTTAATTCCCGTCGGCCTGAAACCGACGGGAATAAGCCCTAAACCGACGGGAATAAGTAATTCCCGTCGGTTTAGGGCTTATTCCCGTCGGTTTCAGGCCGACGGGCGTCCCTTGTCGGGGATAAGGTTATCCCCGTCGGCGGCTGACGGGAATAATTAATTCCCGTCGGCTAGATAGTGGCCGACGGGAATTACGGCTAATTCCCGTCGGTTCTGCTAGCCGACGGGAGTTATGAGTTAATTCCCGTCGGTTCCCTAGGCCGACGGGAGTTATTAATTAATTCCCGTCGGCCCCACGTGGCCGACGGGAATTAACTGGGCCGACGGGAGTTAATAGTTAATTCCCGTCGGTTCGACCATAGCCGACGGGAATTAACTGGGCCGACGGGAATTACTGTATATTGCTACAAAAACAGCACTAAATTATGTCACTATTTCTGCACACATAACATATATCAAACATAATCACATATAACAGCCACATTACAAACACATGTAGAGATACGACATCCACAAACACATGCATTTAGACATAGTGCATTTATAATTAAAACATCCACCAACGTGTACGACATAGTATTCAAACATAACATCCACCAACATCAAACAACAAGTACGACATAGTATTGAACATAACATCCATCAACGAGTACGACATTTCAAACATAAGTTTAAGTGTTTAGAGATAACCACCACTTGGGTGGTTAGAGCTATGACCGCTGCCGCCTTCACCACCAGGAGGAGGGAACGCGAAGAGCGAGTCAACAAATCCAGTCCCTACTGCTGGATCAGACCCACTGCCACCCGCTTCAGGCGTAACCTATGCAAGTTAGCAAATATCAACACGTTAAATGCAAATATCAAAAAGTATACAAGTGTATAAATTAATGGAGAGTTATCAAACGTACCCTATCTCCAGGTGCAGGTATATGTGTCGGAGGGGTGGTGAACTGTGGTGGTGGAACTGGTGTGTTTGCAAATTGGCTCCATTGTGGTGGCGGTGGAAAATTTGATGTCATGCCCTGTTGCTGCATTAACTGTTAAACACATATGTGTTACTACTGAAGATGTTGTATTGAAATATAATAATTTAGAGTTCGGATTATGTGTACTCACTTGATACATCGCTTGATTATGAGCATTGCAAGCTTCCATAAATTCGCGTTGTTGTCTCATCTCTTCACGCATCCTCATAATCTCCAACTCCTGCTCGTTCGGTCGACGAGAGCATGAGCTACGGGAAGATGAACCCGTCCTCTGAGATCTCACCGACGACGAGTCAATGAATCCGTCGAAGAGTCCGTATCTATAAGTGATTCAAAAAATGTTATTACTGCATAATCAATTTAGTGTCAACCATATAATTTCATAAGTTAGAGCTTACCGTCCATGCGCTTTGCCACCACCACTTGCGTACACCACCGAGGGATCGACCGGTTCATGGCGCCAGTCGTAGTCAGGGCCATGGCGACGAACCATCTCCTCCCCATATGCCGCCTATACATCATTCACAACCTTACAAATGCAGGAATTTATATACTTTGAACGTTTGAACTTTTGAGCCAAAACTCACCAAGCGATCCGTGGCTGTCTGGCTGCAGAGCTGGTCAGGGTTGTTCGGGTCTGGTCCTTTGTGGCCCTCCTGGTAGACCTCAATGTCACTAGGCTTTTGGCCACTAGTAGCTTCCTGTATAAACAAAAAACATTCATAAGCAATCGTATTATTTGTTGATCGACATAGAAAGATGAAACTTACCATTCTTTTAGCTTTTCGTATCATGTCGTCACCGCCAAACTTGTGGTTAGGATTGGTTCCTCGACATTGTCTGTGATGCGCTGACGCTTTCTGGAAGCCTTCAGAAGCCCAATATCGACACCAAGAATAGTACGCATCAGGCACGGGCGCCATCCATGGAACCATCACCTGCACACACACAATGTTACATATTATATCAATCACGACAATAAATATAAAGGGTAAAACAGATTGAATACTAACCTCACGATATTGATCCTCAGTCAAATATATCTTTGAGGACCCTTCCTTTTTATTCAAGGGGCCTGCTTCTTCCGGATGCTTTTGAAAATACAGGTTTGTAGCCTGAATTCTCGCATAGTATATGGCATCCTTCACCAGCTTCTTTGCATTATTTTGCAAGACACGTTCAGCGTGCCCCATGTAATCCTCTCCGTCAGGCAACCGATATCGAAGCTACAACATAAAGAATACAAATGGTATAAGTCATAGATTTACAATATTAAGAAACATAACAAAAATAATAAAGAATTCATACCCAAAAGTCATTACGCACAAGTCCCTGTCTGTCGGTGTGGTTTCGTTCCTTTTTAAACTTGTACTCATCCCAGGTACTGACGAGCACCTCATCCTCGGTATCACCGTTTGACACCTTCACTATACCAGGGTAGTGAAGGCGGCAAAGAGAACCCAACGTAAGGTTAACCTGAGTGTGGTGTCCCTTGCCGTCAAAGGACAGGTCCTCCCAATTCCTGCATTACACAAAAACATTAACAATACACATAATAGTTATATTAGATAAGTTAATATATTACACTCACCGATCTCCATGTGGCATGATTAAAGTCCTATCAGCCTCTCGCTCTATCGCGTGACGAGGCTTTACTGAGTGGCTTTTTCTTGAGCGACGTGTGCGTGTCGCTGAAGAGCCTCCCGAGCCATCATCCATCGGGTTGTCAGCCGGTTCGCCCTGTTGGCCCCACTGGTCCCACGCCTGTTGCTGCTCTCTCTGGTGGTCCCACTGGTCCCATGGCTGATGATGCTGTGCGGCCTGGTCCCATGTCACGTGCTCCACCTCCTCATTGAGCTCCACCTCCTCATTGTGCTGCTCAGCCTCATTGTGCTGCTCCTCCTCAATGTGCTGCTCCTCAGTGTGCTGCTCATCCTGGTACATACAACTCAAGATTTATTTGTAAATATGTAAACAAATTTATTTGTACAAGATATGTTACCTCATCTCCATGTACCACGCTCAATAGCTCTCGACGTCTGCTGCTGCTCGAAGAACTGCCCTGAAAAAGGCCCAGGCCCTTGAACAACCCTTTCACTGACTTCTTTGATTTTGGCGGCATCCTGCATAAAAAATAAGAAATTATTCATTAGTGCATCAAAAATGACATAATACTTAAAATATAAACAAATGAAATAACAAAACAACTTTACTTGTTAAATATCATCAAAATCAGGATCTATTTGTTCTCTTCTATGCAGAGGTCGCCATGTAACTTTTCTCCTAACAGGTTGTCTTCTCCGCCTCTCGGGAAAAGTTAAGTCGTTAACGTCTGCAACTAGTGAATCTAATGCCGGTGCAGGATCAATATGAAAACTAGTTGGCAACTCTTCTTCTTGAAACACCTCATCAACCTGCTCAAGGTGACCAATTTGATATTCGTCCTCACCAGGAGTGTATAGGCGTTCTCGGGGATTTACATTGTACACAACCCTCCATTTAGACAACTTTTTGCATGGATATGTCGAGAAATAAACTTGGTCTGCTTGATGGGCAAGGATATACGTGTCATGTCCTTGAAGCAATTTCTCAGGTTGGATCTGTGTCATCCCAAATTCGGTCCTATAATACTTCGGGTCATACCATTTACACTCAAAGAAAACTAGCGCTAAAGGCTTATTTCCAGCAAATGTAATCTCGATTATATTTTTGATTTTCCCGTAATAGCAGGCTTCGTGTCCTTCCATGTCGGTTGCCCTAGTAACGACTCCACTATTTTGAGTGGCGGCCATAGGATGACTTGATTCGAAAATGCTTGAACGAAAGCGATATCCATTGACGTCGTAACGTCCATAGCTTTTGGCAGTTACGCTTCCAATAGATAACTGACGTAAGTCATCATTCAAATTCATTTCCTCCCCAAACTGTCAATCATGCCACAAAGCATTAGCAAATTCTGTAATATTAGTTAAATGAAATTAGCTCTCGGAGCCACATAATTAAGACTTACACGGTCCCGAAGCCACATAATGAAATTAGGTCGCCCATGCATACCATCGCGTCGCAATTTGTCTATGTCTCTCGCTGTTGGCCTACCGAGACACCTCATGTTTTGTTCATCAAACTCGCTGTCAAATATTATTGTATGACATGAGATATTTGATAACATTAACTAATTCACATATGAACAGTTTAAGAAAACAAGTCTTACACAAAGTATTTCTCCACCTCAGGCATATTTGTGAACATGTACAGTAAAGCAGACTTCCGTTCTTCCATACTGAGGTGATATGCCTTGGGTGGACCAACGGCTTTGCCGTTTGTCTGAAAAATCGAAAGATCACTACACGGAGGCATCTCTCGTTCATCATCATGGTACCTTTTCTTTCGAGCAAATACATTATGTTCTTCTGCAAAGTAACAACTTGTGAAGTGTGCTACCTCCTTTAGTTTAAATTGTTCCGCAATACATCCTTCAACTCTTGCCTTATTGCCCACCATTGCTCTAAGCTTCTTTAATGCTCTTTCTATATGAAACATCCACCTATACTGAACAGGACCACCGACCTTAGCCTCATATGGAAGATGTATAAAGAGATGCTGCATAGGATTGAAGAAACCCGGTGGAAATATTTTTTCCAATTTGCACAAAAGCACCGGTGCCTCTTTCTCCAGCTGTTCCATCACATCTCTTCTGATTTCTTTAGCACACAACTGTCTGTAGAAATAGCTAACTTCAGCTAACGTTTTCCACACAGCTTCGGAAATGTACCCACGAAACATTACAGGCATGAGCCTCTCCATAATTATGTGGAAGTCATGGCTCTTCAGTCCATTCATCTTCATTGTCTTCAAGTTCACAGATCTTCTAAAACCAGCGGCATAACCATCGGGGAATTTAATATCCTTCATCCACTTCATCACTTCTTTCCGTTGCTTAGATTTCAGACAATAGTCAGCTTTTGGTTTGCCTCCGTTTTCTCTAAGCACTAGGGTTGGACGATCACATATCACTGCTAAGTCCATGCGTGCCTTGTCATTGTCTTTCGTTTTATCAGGGAAATCCATGCATGTATTTATGAGGGCTTGGCAAAAGTTACTCTCTTGATGCATGACGTCGATGTTGTGCATCAAAATCAATGACTTAGCATAAGGAAGCTCCCACAAGCCACATATGTGAGTCCAGTTATGCTCCTCACCAAAACCTTGATACCTTTTCCCACTCTCGTCTAGGACAAGTTTCATATGCTCTTCTGTAATTTCTATCCCACTACGTCGCTTGGGCGGTCCCTTCGTGACGATGGTGCCCTTCCTAAATTCCTTTCTCTGCCTTCTGAAGGGGTGATTGAAGGGTAGAAAACATCTATGGCAATCAAAGTAACAAATCTTGCCACCAGCACTAAGACGAAAACAATCTGTATCTTTAGCACAATAAGGACACGTCAATCTACCATGCACGCTCCATCCAGAGAAAATACCATACGCCATAAAATCATGAACCGAGAACAGATATGCAACACAAAGATTGAATTTCTGCTTCTTGAAGCAGTCATAGGCTTCCACACCTTGCCATAGCTTCTTTAACTCTTCAATCAGTGGTTGAAGCATCACATTGAGGCGTACGCCAGGATGCTCAGGCCCAGGTATAACAAGACATAGGAACATAAACTCATATTTCATGCAAAGAGCAGGTGGAAGGTTGTACGGTATGGCAATGACAGGCCAACATGAATACGATGCAGCGGTCATATTGAACGGCGTGAAACCATCAGTTGCCAAGCCGATACGAACGTTTCTTGCATCGCTGGCAAAATCTGGATCAAATTTGTCAAGAGCCTTCCATGCATCACCATCTGACGGGTGCACCATTAACCCATCTTGTCTGTCCGTACAATCTTTATGCCACCTCATGTGCATAGCGGTCTTCCTCGAGAGAAACAAACGTTTCACTCTAGGAGTGAGAGGCATGTACCGAAGCTGTTTATGTGCAACCTTTGTCACCACCTTCTCCCCATCTTCATTTACAAGCTCCACGTACCTCGACTTTCCACATTTTAAGCATTTCTGTTCTCTGCCATGTTCCTTCCAAAAAAGCATACAGTTGTCTTGGCAAACATCAATCTTCTCATACTCCATACCAAGACCTTCAAGCAATTTCTTGGACTGGTACATGTCTTTGGGCATCTTGTGACCCGTAGGAAGAACCTCGCTAATCAAATCCACAAGCTCCTTGTAACAATTAATTGAGAATGCAAACTTAGACTTGATTGACATCAGCCGGGTCACGAATTCCAGCACGGTCACGTTAGTGTGCCCGTGAAGAGGCTCTTCTGACGCTTTGAGTAGGTCGAAGAACTTCTGAACCTCCGGTGTAGGTGAATCATGATGATCTGGTGCCAGTTCAGGCTGCAGATCCTCAAGCATCTGGTCCATCCTATCAACATCATCTTCACCGTCATCAACTTCTACTTCTGCTGCTCGTTCAACATCTTCACCATGGAGATACTAGACCTTATAGCCTGGCACGAAACCATGCGAACACAGGTGTAGTGTGACCTGCCTCTTGGTGTGGCTCGTCATATTTCTACATTTATTGCATGGACACCTAATGTTATCTATTTGTGACAAGGCAGCTGCATGGTCCAGAAACATCTGCGTCTTGGCAAACCATTCACTTGTGTGACACCCACCCTTCTTGAAACCTTCATACATCCAATCACGTATATCACCCATATTGCGGCTGTGTGTACGAGTAAGAATTGTGTGTGTGAGACATTCATGTTTATAAACGTCACACATACATCTATAGATAAATAGTTAAACTATATATATACATAACATAACTATATATATACATAACATAAACATCACACATACATCTATATATACATAACATAACTATATATATACATAACACATAAACGTCACACATACATATATATATACATAACATATCATCCAATTCATTAACTAATAACATTAAACAACACATTTTATATTTGCAACATAAAATTAAAAATATGAAGACTAATAACACTGTTAATTATCAAATTTAAACAAAACTTAATCACATAACAGTTAACTCCCGTCGGCCATAAAAAACCGACGAAAATAAAACATTACAATATATATAATATACCTTGAATGCTTTGCGCGGACGACGGTGGTGTACGACGTCGGTGGACGACGTCGATGTGGGGAAGCCGCGGCTACCGTGGACGGCGGCGAGTGACGGCGTTGGGCGGGCGACGACGTTCGGCGGCGGTCGTCGGGCGCCCGGGCGGGGGCGGGAGCGGTGGCCGTGGGCGCGGGGCTGTGGCCGTGGGCGCGGGGCGACGCGGCGTGGGACCGGCAGCCGTGGGCGGGGGCGGCGGCCGTGGGCTCGGTGCGGCGGCTGGGCGAGCGGTGTGACGGCGGCGCGGCGGTGGGCGAGCGGGGCGGCGCCGGGACGGCGGCTGGGCGGCGTGACGACGGCCGTGCGGCGGGCGAGCGGGGCGGCGGGAGAGCGGGGCGGCGGCGGGACGGCGGCGTGCGGGCGGCGGTGGGCAGAACGGCGGCGCGGGCGCAGCGTAGAGAGAGCGCGTTGAAAGAAACAGAAAGGAAGAAGAAAGGCACGGCGGTGGTTATTTTGAATAACTCCCGTCGGCCTGGCGGCGCGGCCGACGGGAGTTATTTAATCGCCGTCGGCTGTACGCGCGGCCGACGGGAGTTACATTAATTCCCGTCGGCTTTACGCGCGACCGACGGGAGTTAGTTAATCCCCGTCGGCTACGTTGACTGGCCGACGGGAATTAAGTAATTTTCGTCGGCCTTACTTTGGCCGACGGGGATTAATTAATTCTCGTCGGCCCGCACGCAGGACGACGGGAATTAATGTAGCCGACGGGAATGATTTGAATTGCTGTAGTGGAAATGGTCTCCACCAGAAATCCAAGAATGTGATCTATGGCAAGGAAACATATGTGGGGTGAGGTGTATGAGCCTCTGGTCGATGATCAATGGCCACACAACCCCCATTTTTGTCGAAAATAGCCATGAATGACCATTTACAATAATACCGAAGGCTAACACCTACGGATTTTTGACCAAGAAATGGTCTCCACCAGAAATCCAAGAATGTGATCTATGGCAAGGAAACATATGTGGATTGAGGTGTATGAGCCTCTAGTCGATGATCAATGGCCACACAACCCCCATTTTTGTCGAAAATAGCCATGAATGACCATTTTCAAAAATACCAAAGGCTAACACGTACAGATTTTTGACCAAGAAATGGTCTCCACCAGAAATCCAAGAATGTGATCTATGGCAAGGAAACATATGTGGGGTGAGGTGTATGAGCCTATGGTCGATGATCAATGGCCACACAACCCCCATTTTTGTCGAAAATAGCCATGAACGACCATTTTCAATAATATCGAAGGCTAACACCTACGGATTTTTGACCAAGAAATGGTCTCCACCAGAAATCCAAGAATGTGATCTACGACAAGGAAACATATGTGGGGTGAGGTGTATGAGCCTCTGGTCGACGATCAATGGCCACACAACCCCCATTTTGCCGAAAATAGCCATGAATGACCATTTTCAATAATACCGAAGGCTAACACGTACGAGTTTTTAACCAAGAAATGGTTTCCACCAGAAATCCAAGAATGTAATCTATGGCAAGGAAACATATGTGGGGTGAGGTTTATGAGCCTCTAGTCGATGATAAATGGCCACACAACCCCCATTTTTATGAAAATAGCCATGAGCGACCTTGAAAATAGCCATGAGCGACCATTTTCAATAATACTAGAGGCTAACACCTACGGATTTTAGACCAAGAAATGGTCTCCACCAGAAATCCAAGAATGTGATCTATGGCAAGGAAACATATGTGGGGTGAGGTGTATGAGCGTCTGGTCGATGATCAATGGCCACACAACCCCCATTTTTGTCGAAAATAGCCATGAACGACCATTTTCAATAATACCGAAGGCTAACACCTACGGATTTTTGACCAAGAAATGGTCTCCACCAGAAATCTAAGAATGTGATCTATGGCAAGGAAACATATGTGGGGTGAGATATATGAGCCTCTAGTCGATGATAAATGGCCACACAACCCCCATTGTTTTATGAAAATAGCCATGAGCGACCATTTTCAATAATATTAGAGGCTAAGACCTACGGATTTTTGACCAAGAAATGGTCTCCACCAGAAATCCAAGAATGTGATCTATGGCAAGGAAACATGTGTGGGGTGAGGTGTATGAGCCTCTGGTCGATGATCAATGGCCACACAACCCCCATTTTTGTCGAAAATAGCCATGAACGACCATTTTCAATAATATCGAAGGCTAACACCTACGGATTTTTGACCAAGAAATGGTCTCCACCAGAAATCCAAGAATGTGATCTATGGCAAGGAAACATATGTGGGGTGAGGTGTACGAGCCTCTGGTCGATGATTAATGGCCACACAACCCCCAATTTTTATGAAAATAGCCATGAGAGACCATTTTCAATAATACTAGAGGCTAAGACCTACGGATTTTTGACCAAGAAATGGTCTCCACCAGAAATCCAAGAATGTGATCTATGGCAAGGAAACATATGTGGGGTGAGGTGTATGAGCCTCTGGTCGATGATCAATGGCCACACAACCCCCATTTTTGTCGAAAATAGCCATGAATGACCATTTACAATAATACCGAAGGCTAACACCTACGGATTTTTGACCAAGAAATGGTCTCCACCAGAAATCCAAGAATGTGATCTATGGCAAGGAAACATATGTGGGGTGAGGTGTATGAGCCTCTAGTCGATGATCAATGGCCACACAACCCCCATTTTTGTCGAAAATAGCCATGAATGACCATTTTCAAAAATACCAAAGGCTAACACATACGGATTTTTGACCAAGAAATGGTCTCCACCAGAAATTCAAGAATGTGATCTATGGCAAGGAAACATATGTGGGGTGAGGTGTATGAGCCTCTGGTCGATGATCAATTGCCACACAACCCCCATTTTGTCGAAAATAGCCATGAACGACCATTTTCAATAATACTGAATGCTAACACCTACGGATTTTTGACCAAGAAATGGTCTCCACCAGAAATCCAAGAATGTGATCTACGACAAGGAAACATATGTGGGGTGAGGTGTATGAGCCTCTAGTCGACGATCAATGGCCACACAACCCCCATTTTGCCGAAAATAGCCATGAATGACCATTTTCAATAATACCGAAGGCTAACACGTACGAGTTTTTAACCAAGAAATGGTTTCCACCAGAAATCCAAGAATGTAATCTATGGCAAGGAAACATATGTGGGGTGAGGTCTATGAGCCTCTAGTCGATGATAAATGGCCACACAACCCCCATTTTTTATGAAAATAGCCATGAGCGACCTTGAAAATAGCCATGAGCGACCATTTTCAATAATACTAGAGGCTAACACCTACGGATTTTAGACCAAGAAATGGTCTCCACCAGAAATCCTAGAATGTGATCTATTGCAAGGAAACATATGGGGGGTGAGGTGGACGAGCCTCTGGTCGATGATCAATGGCCACACAACCCCCATTTTTGTCGAAAATAGCCATGAACGATCATTTACAATAATACCGAAGGCTAACACCTACGGATTTTTGACCAAGAAATGGTCTCCACCAGAAATCCAAGAATGTGATCTATGGCAAGGAAACATATGTGGGGTGAGGATTAGGAGCCTCTAGTCGATGATAAATGGCCACACAACCCCCATTTTTTATGAAAATAGCCATGAGCGACCTTGAAAATAGCCATGAGCGACCATTTTCAATAATACTAGAGGCTAACACCTACGGATTTTAGACAAAGAAATGGTCTCCACCAGAAATCCAAGAATGTGATCTATGTCAAGGAAACATATGTGGGGTGAGGTGTATGAGCGTCTGGTCGATGATCAATGGCCACACAACCCCCATTTTGTCGAAAATAGCCATGAACGACCATTTTCAATAATACCGAAGGCTAACACCTACGGATTTTTGACCAAGAAATGGTCTCCACCAGAAATCCAAGAATGTGATCTATGGCAAGAAAACATATGTGGGGTGAGGTGTATGAGCCTCTGGTCGATGATCATTGGCCACACAACCCCCATTTTTGTCGAAAATAGCCATGAACGACCATTTTCAATAATATCGAAGGCTAACACCTACGGATTTTTGACCAAGAAATGGTCTCCACCAGAAATCCAAGAATGTGATCTACGACAAGGAAACATATGTGGGGTGAGGTGTATGAGCCTCTGGTCGACGATTAATGGCCACACAACCCCCATTTTGCCGAAAATAGCCATGAATGACCATTTTCAATAATATCGAAGGCTAACACCTACGGATTTTTTACCAAGAAATGGTCTCCACCAGAAATCCAAGAATGTGATCTACGACAAGGAAACATATGTGGGGTGAGGTGTATGAGCCTCTGGTCGACGATCAATGGCCACACAACCCCCATTTTGCCGAAAATAGCCATGAATGACCATTTTCAATAATACCGAAGGCTAACACGTACGAGTTTTCAACCAAGAAATGGTTTCCACCAGAAATCCAAGAATGTAATCTATGGCAAGGAAACATATGTGGGGTGAGGTGTATGAGCCTCTAGTCGATGATAAATGGCCACACAACCCCCATTTTTTATGAAAATAGCCATGAGCGACTTTGAAAATAGCCATGAGCGACCATTTTCAATAATACTAGAGGCTAACACCTACGGATTTTGGACCAAGAAAAGGTCTCCACCAGAAATCCAAGAATGTGATCTATGGCATGGAAACATATGTGGGGTGAGGTGTATGAGCGTCTGGTCGATGATCAATGGCCACACAACCCCCATTTTTGTCGAAAATAGCCATGAACGACCATTTTCAATAATACCGAAGGCTAACACCTACGGATTTTTGACCAAGAAATGGTCTCCACCAGAAATCCAAGAATGTGATCTATGGCAAGGAAACATATGTGGGGTGAGGTGTATGAGCCTCTAGTCGATGATCAATGGCCACACAACCCCCATTTTTGTCGAAAATAGCCATGAATGACCATTTTCAAAAATACCAAAGGCTAACACGTACGGATTTTTGACCAAGAAATGGTCTCCACCAGAAATCCAAGAATGTGATCTATGGCAAGGAAACATATGTGGGGTGAGGTGTACGAGCCTCTGGTCGATGATCAATGGCCACACAACCCCCATTTTTGTCGAAAATAGCCATGAATGACCATTTTCAATAATACCGAAGGCTAACACGTACGAGTTTTTAACCAAGAAATGGTTTCCACCAGAAATCCAAGAATGTAATCTATGGCAAGGAAACATATGTGGGGTGAGGTGTATGAGCCTCTGGTCGATGATCAATGGCCACACAGCCCCCATTTTTTATGAAAATAGCCATGAGCGACCATTTTCAATAATACTAGAGGCTAAGACCTACGGATTTTTAACCAAGAAATGGACTCCACCAGAAATCCAAGAATGTGATCTACGACAAGGAAACATATGTGGGGTGAGGTGTATGAGCGTCTGGTCGACGATCAATGGCCACACAACCCCCATTTTTGTCGAAAATAGCCATGAACGACCATTTTCAATAATACCAAAGGCTAACACCTACGGATTTTTGACCAAGAAATGGTCGGGGTGAGGATTACGAGCCTCTGGTCGATGATCAATGGCCACACAACCCCCATTTTTTATGAAAATAGCCATGATCGACCATTTTCAATAATACTAGAGGCTAACACCTACGGATTTTAGACCAAGTAATGGTTTCCACCAGAAATCCAAGAATGTGATCTATGGCAAGGAAACATATGTGGGGTGAGGTGTATGAGCCTCTGGTCGACGATCAATGGCCACACAACCCCCATTTTGCCGAAAATAGCCATGAATGACCATTTTCAATAATACCGAAGGCTAACACCTACGGATTTTTGACCAAGAAATGGTCTCCACCAGAAATCCAAGAATGTGATCTATGGCAAGGAAACATATGTGGGGTGAGGTGTATGAGCCTCTGGTCGACGATCAATGGCCACACAACCCTAATTTTTGTCGAAAATAGCCATGAACGACCATTTTCAATGACACTGAAGGCTAACACCTACGGATTTTTGACCAAGAAATGGTCTCCACCATAAATCCAAGAATGTGATCTATGGCAAGGAAACATATGTGTAGTGAGGTGTATGAGCCTCTGGTCGAAGATCAATGGCCACACAACCCCCATTTTTGTCGAAAATAGCCATGAATGACCATTTTCAAAAATACCAAAGGCTAACACATTCGGATTTTTGCCCAAGAAATGGTCTCCACCAGAAATCCAAGAATGTGATCTATGGCAAGGAAACATATGTGGGGTGAGGTGTATGAGCCTCTGGTCGATGATCAATTGCCACACAACCCCCATTTTGTCGAAAATAGCCATGAACGACCATTTTCAATAATACCGAAGGCTAACACCTACGGATTTTTGACCAAGAAATGGTCTCCACCATAAATCCAAGAATGTGATCTATGGCAAGGAAACATATGTGTAGTGAGGTGTATGAGCGTCTGGTCGATGATCAATGGCCACACAACCCCCATTTTTGTCGAAAATAGCCATGAACGACCATTTTCAATAATACCGAAGGCTAACACCTACGGATTTTTGACCAAGAAATGGTCTCCACCAGAAATCCAAGAATGTGATCTATGGCAAGAAAACATATGTGGGGTGAGGTGTATGAGCCTCTGGTCGATGATCAATGGCCACACAACCCCCATTTTTGTCAAAAATAGCCATGAACGACTATTTTCAATAATATCAAAGGCTAACACCTACGGATTTTTGACCAAGAAATGGTCTCCACCAGAAATCCAAGAATGTGATCTACGACAAGGAAACATATGTGGGGTGAGGTGTATGAGCCTCTGGTCGATGATCAATGGTCACACAACCTCCATTTTCAATCATACCGAAGGGTAACACGTACGGATTTTTGACCAAGAAATGGTCTCCACCAGAAATCCAAGAATGCGATCTATGGCAAGGAAACATATGTGGGGTGAGGTGTATGAGCGTCTGGTCGATGATCAATGGCCACACAACCCCCATTTTTGTCGAAAATAGCCATGAACGACCATTTTCAATAATACCGAAGGCTAACACCTACGGATTTTTGACCAAGAAATGGTCTCCACCAGAAATCCAAGAATGTGATCTACGACAAGGAAACATATGTGGGGTGAGGTGTATGAGCCTCTGGTCGACGATCAATGGCCACACAACCCCCATTTTGCCGAAAATAGCCATGAACGACCATTTTAAATAATACCGAAGGCTAACACCTACGGATTTTTGACCAAGAAATGGTCTCCACCAGAAATCCAAGAATGTGATCTATGGCAAGGAAACATATGTGGGGTGAGGTGTATGAGCCTCTAGTCGATGATCAATGGCCACACAACCCCCATTTTTGTCGAAAATAGCCATGAATGACCATTTTCAAAAATACCAAAGGCTAACACGTACAGATTTTTGACAAAGAAATGGTCTCCACCAGAAATCAAAGAATGTGATCTATGGCAAGGAAACATATGTGGGGTGAGGTGTATGAGCGTCTGGTCGATGATCAATGGCCACACAACCCCCATTTTTGTCGAAAATAGCCATGAACGACCATTTTCAATAATATCGAAGGCTAACACCTACGGATTTTTGACCAAGAAATAGTCTCCACCAGAAATCCAAGAATGTGATCTACGACAAGGAAACATATGTGGGGTGAGGTGTATGAGCCTCTGGTCGACGATCAATGGCCACACAACCCCCATTTTGCCGAAAATAGCCATGAATGACCATTTTCAATAATACCGAAGGCTAACACGTACGAGTTTTTAACCAAGAAATGGTTTCCACCAGAAATCCAAGAATGTGATCTATGGAAAGGAAACATATGTGGGGTGTGGTGTATGAGCCTCTGGTCGATGATCAATGGCCACACAACCCTAATTTTTGTCGAAAATAGCCATGAACGACCATTTTCAATAATACTAGAGGCTAACACCTACGGATTTTGGACCAAGAAATGGTCTCCACCAGAAATCCAAGAATGTGATCTATGGCAAGGAAACATATGTGGGGTGAGGTGTATGAGCGTCTGGTCGATGATCAATGGCCACACAACCCCCATTTTTGTCGAAAATAGCCATGAACGACCATTTTCAATAATACCGAAGGCTAACACCTACGGATTTTTGACCAAGAAATGGTCTCCACCAAAAATCCAAGAATGTGATCTATGGCAAGGAAACATATGTGGGGTGAGGTGTATGAGCCTCTGGTCGATGATCAATGGCCACACAACCCCCATTTTTGTCGAAAATAGCCATGATCGACCATTTTCAATAATATCGAAGGCTAACACCTACGGATTTTTGACCAAGAAATGGTCTCCACCAGAAATCCAAGAATGTGATCTACGACAAGGAAACATATGTGGGGTGAGGTGTATGAGCCTCTGGTCGACGATCAATGGCCACACAACCCCCAGTTAGCCTTCGATATTATTGAAAATGGTCGTTCATGGCTATTTTCGACAAAAATGGGGGTTGTGTGGCCATTGATCATCGACTAGAGGCTGATACACCTCACCCCACATATGTTTCCTTGCCATAGATCACATTCTTGGATTTCTGGTGGAGACCATTTCTTGGTCTAAAATCTGAAGGTGTTAGCCTCTAGTATTATTGAAAATGGTCGCTCATGGCTATTTTCAAGGAAGCTCATGGCTATTTTCATAAAAAATTGGGGTTGTGTGGCCATTTATCATCGACCAGAGGCTCATAAACCTCACCCCACATATGTTTCCTTGCCATAGATTACATTCTTGGATTTCTGGTGGAAACCATTTCTTGGTTAAAAACTCGTACGTGTTAGCCATCGATATTATTGAAAATAGTCGTTCATGGCTATTTTCGACAAAAATGGGGGTTGTGTGGCCATTGATCATCGACCAGACGCTCATACACCTCACCCCACATATGTTTCCTTGCCATAGATCACATTCTTGGATTTATGGTGGAGACCATTTCTTGGTCAAAAATCCGTAGGTGTTAGCCTTCGGTATTATTGAAAATGGTCGTTCATGGCTATTTTCGACAAAAATGGGGGTTGTGTGGCCATTGATCGTCGACCAAACGCTCATACACCTCACCCACATAGTTTCCTTGCCATAGATTACATTCTTGGATTTATGGTGGAGACCATTTCTTGGTCAAAAATCCGTAGGTGTTAGCCTTCGGTATTATTGAAAATGGTCGTTCATGGCTATTTTCGGCAAAATGGGGGTTCTGTGGCAATTGATCATCGACCAGAGGCTCGTACACCTCACCCCACATATGTTTCCTTGCCATAGATCACATTCTTGGATTTCTGGTGGAGACCATTTCTTGGGCAAAAATCCAAATGTGTTAGCCTTTGGTATTTTTGAAAATGGTCATTCATGGCTATTTTCGACAAAAATGGGGGTTGTGTGGCCATTGATCTTCGACCAGAGGCTCATACACCACACTACACATATGTTTCCTTGCCATAGATCACATTCTTGGATTTATGGTGGAGACCATTTCTTGGTCAAAAATCCGTAGGTGTTAGCCTTCAGTGTCATTGAAAATGGTCGTTCATGGCTATTTTCGACAAAAATTAGGGTTGTGTGGCCATTGATCGTCGACCAGAGGCTCATACACCTCACCCCACATATGTTTCCTTGTCATAGATCACATTCTTGGATTTCTGGTGGAGACCATTTCTTGGTCAAAAATCCGTAGGTGTTAGCCTTCGGTATTATTGAAAATGGTCATTCATGGCTATTTTCGGCAAAATGGGGGTTGTGTGGCCATTGATCGTCGACCAGAGGCTCATACACCTCACCCCACATATGTTTCCTTGCCATAGATCACATTCTTGGATTTCTGGTGGAAACCATTTCTTGGTCTAAAATCCGTAGGTGTTAGCCTCTAGTATTATTGAAAATGGTCGCTCATGGCTATTTTCAAGGTCGCTCATGGCTATTTTCATAAAAAATGGGGGTTGTGTGGCCATTGATCATCGACCAGAGGCTCGTAAACCTCACCCCGACCATTTCTTGGTCAAAAATCCGTAGGTGTTAGCCTTTGGTATTATTGAAAATGGTCGTTCATGGCTATTTTCGACAAAAATGGGGGTTGTGTGGCCATTGATCGTCGACCAGATGCTCATACACCTCACCCCACATATGTTTCCTTGTCGTAGATCACATTCTTGGATTTCTGGTGGAGACCATTTCTTGGTTAAAAATCCATAGGTCTTAGCCTCTAGTATTATTGAAAATGGTCGCTCATGGCTATTTTCATAAAAAATGGGGGCTGTGTGGCCATTGATCATCGACCAGAGGCTCATACACCTCACCCCACATATGTTTCCTTGCCATAGATTACATTCTTGGATTTCTGGTGGAAACCATTTCTTGGTTAAAAACTCGTACGTGTTAGCCTTCGGTATTATTGAAAATGGTCATTCATGACTATTTTCGACAAAAATGGGGGTTGTGTGGCCATTGATCATCGACCAGAGGCTCGTACACCTCACCCCACATATGTTTCCTTGCCATAGATCACATTCTTGGATTTCTGGTGGAGACCATTTCTTGGTCAAAAATCCGTACATGTTAGCCTTTGGTATTTTTGAAAATGGTCATTCATGGCTATTTTCGACAAAAATGGGGGTTGTGTGGCCATTGATCATTGACCAGAGGCTCATACACCTCACCCCACATATGTTTCCTTGCCATAGATCACATTCTTGGATTTCTGGTGGAGACCATTTCTTGGTCAAAAATCTGTAGGTGTTAGCCTTCGGTATTATTGAAAATGGTCGTTCATGGCTATTTTCGACAAAAAATGGGGGTTGTGTGGCCATTGATCATCGACCAGACGCTCATACACCTCACCCCACATATGTTTCCTTGCCATAGATCACATTCTTGGATTTCTGGTGGAGACCTTTTCTTGGTCCAAAATCCGTAGGTGTTAGCCTCTAGTATTATTGAAAATGGTCGCTCATGGCTATTTTCAAGGTCGCTCATGGCTATTTTCATAAAAAAATGGGGGTTGTGTGGCCATTTATCATCGACTAGAGGCTCATACACCTCACCCCACATATGTTTCCTTGCCATAGATTACATTTTTGGATTTCTGGTGGAAACCATTTCTTGGTTAAAAACTCGTACGTGTTAGCCTTCGGTATTATTGAAAATGGTCATTCATGGCTATTTTCGGCAAAATGGGGGTTGTGTGGCCATTGATCGTCGACCAGAGGCTCATACACCTCACCCCACATATGTTTCCTTGTCGTAGATCACATTCTTGGATTTCTGGTGGAGACCATTTCTTGGTCAAAAATCTGTAGGTGTTAGCCTTCGATATTATTGAAAATGGTCATTCATGGCTATTTTCGGCAAAATGGGGGTTGTGTGGCCATTGATCGTCGACCAGAAGCTCATACACCTCACCCCACATATGTTTCCTTGTCGTAGATCACATTCTTGGATTTCTGGTGGAGACCATTTCTTGGTCAAAAATCCGTAGGTGTTAGCCTTCGGTATTATTGAAAATGGTCGTTCATGGCTATTTTCGACAAAAATGGGAGTTGTGTGGCCAATGATCATCGACCAGAGGCTCATACACCTCACCCCACATATGTTTCCTTGCCATAGATCACATTCTTGGATTTCTGGTGGAGACCATTTCTTGGTCAAAAATCCGTAGGTGTTAGCCTTCGGTATTATTGAAAATGGTCGTTCATGGCTATTTTCGACCAAAATGGTGGTTGTGTGGCCATTGATCATCGACCAGACGCTCATACACCTCACCCCACATATGTTTCCTTGCCATAGATCACATTCTTGGATTTCTGGTGGAGACCATTTCTTGGTCTAAAATCCGTAGGTGTTAGCCTCTAGTATTATTGAAAATGGTCGCTCATGGCTATTTTCAAGGTCGCTCATGGCTATTTTCATAAAAAATGGGGGTTGTGTGGCCATTTATCATCGACTAGAGGCTCATAAACCTCACCCCACATATGTTTCCTTGCCATAGATCACATTCTTGGATTTCTGGTGGAGACCATTTCTTGGTCAAAAATCCGTAGGTGTTAGCCTTCGGTATTATTGTAAATGATCGTTCATGGCTATTTTCGACAAAAATGGGGGTTGTGTGGCCATTGATCATCGACCAGAGGCTCGTCCACCTCACCCCCCATATGTTTCCTTGCAATAGATCACATTCTAGGATTTTTGGTGGAGACCATTTCTTGATCTAAAATCCGTAGGTGTTAGCCTCTAGTATTATTGAAAATGGTCGCTCATGGCTATTTTCAAGGTCGCTCATGGCTATTTTCATAAAAAAATGGGGGTTGTGTGGCCATTTATCATCGACTAGAGGCTCATAGACCTCACCCCACATATGTTTCCTTGCCATAGATTACATTCTTGGATTTCTGGTGGAAACCATTTCTTGGTTAAAAACTCGTACGTGTTAGCCTTCGGTATTATTGAAAATGGTCATTCATGGCTATTTTCGGCAAAATGGGGGTTGTGTGGCCATTGATTGTCGACCAGAGGCTCATACACCTCACCCCACATATGTTTCCTTGTCGTAGATCACATTCTTGGATTTCTGGTGGAGACCATTTCTTGGTCAAAAATCCGTAGGTGTTAGCCTTCGGTATTATTGAAAATGGTCGTTCATGGCTATTTTCGACAAAATGGGGGTTGTGTGGCAATTGATCATCGACCAGAGGCTCATACACCTCACCCCACATATGTTTCCTTGCCATAGATCACATTCTTGGATTTCTGGTGGAGACCATTTCTTGGTCAAAAATCCGTACGTGTTAGCCTTTGGTATTTTTGAAAATGGTCATTCATGGCTATTTTCGACAAAAATGGGGGTTGTGTGGCCATTGATCATCGACTAGAGGCTCATACACCTCACCCCACATATGTTTCCTTGCCATAGATCACATTCTTGGATTTCTGGTGGAGACCATTTCTTGGTCAAAAATCCGTAGGTGTTAGCCTTCGGTATTATTGTAAATGGTCATTCATGGCTATTTTCGACAAAAATGGGGGTTGTGTGGCCATTGATCATCGACCAGAGGCTCATACACCTCACCCCACATATGTTTCCTTGCCATAGATCACATTCTTGGATTTTTGGTGGAGACCATTTCTTGGTCAAAAATCCGTAGGTCTTAGCCTCTAGTATTATTGAAAATGGTCTCTCATGGCTATTTTCATAAAAATTGGGGGTTGTGTGGCCATTGATCATCGACCAGAGGCTCGTACACCTCAACCCACATATGTTTCCTTGCCATAGATCACATTCTTGGATTTCTGGTGGAGACCATTTCTTGGTCAAAAATCCGTAGGTGTTAGCCTTCGATATTATTGAAAATGGTCGTTCATGGCTATTTTCGACAAAAATGGGGGTTGTGTGGCCATTGATCATCGACCAGAGGCTCATACACCTCACCCCACATATGTTTCCTTGCCATAGATCACATTCTTGGATTTCTGGTGGAGACCATTTCTTGGTCAAAAATCCGTAGGTCTTAGCCTCTAATATTATTGAAAATGGTCGCTCATGGCTATTTTCATAAAAAAATGGGGGTTGTGTGGCCATTTATCATCGACTAGAGGCTCATAAACCTCACCCCACATATGTTTCCTTGCCATAGATCACATTCTTGGATTTCTGGTGGAGACCATTTCTTGGTCAAAAATCCGTAGGTGTTAGCCTTCGGTATTATTGTAAATGATCGTTCATGGCTATTTTCGACAAAAATGGGGGTTGTGTGGCCATTGATCATCGACCAGAGGCTCGTCCACCTCACCCCCCATATGTTTCCTTGCAATAGATCACATTCTAGGATTTTTGGTGGAGACCATTTCTTGATCTAAAATCCGTAGGTGTTAGCCTCTAGTATTATTGAAAATGGTCGCTCATGGCTATTTTCAAGGTCGCTCATGGCTATTTTCATAAAAAATGGGGGTTGTGTGGCCATTTATCATCGACTAGAGGCTCATAGACCTCACCCCACATATGTTTCCTTGCCATAGATTACATTCTTGGATTTCTGGTGGAAACCATTTCTTGGTTAAAAACTCGTACGTGTTAGCCTTCGGTATTATTGAAAATGGTCATTCATGGCTATTTTCGGCAAAATGGGGGTTGTGTGGCCATTGATTGTCGACCAGAGGCTCATACACCTCACCCCACATATGTTTCCTTGTCGTAGATCACATTCTTGGATTTCTGGTGGAGACCATTTCTTGGTCAAAAATCCGTAGGTGTTAGCCTTCGGTATTATTGAAAATGGTCGTTCATGGCTATTTTCGACAAAATGGGGGTTGTGTGGCAATTGATCATCGACCAGAGGCTCATACACCTCACCCCACATATGTTTCCTTGCCATAGATCACATTCTTGGATTTCTGGTGGAGACCATTTCTTGGTCAAAAATCCGTACGTGTTAGCCTTTGGTATTTTTGAAAATGGTCATTCATGGCTATTTTCGACAAAAATGGGGGTTGTGTGGCCATTGATCATCGACTAGAGGCTCATACACCTCACCCCACATATGTTTCCTTGCCATAGATCACATTCTTGGATTTCTGGTGGAGACCATTTCTTGGTCAAAAATCCGTAGGTGTTAGCCTTCGGTATTATTGTAAATGGTCATTCATGGCTATTTTCGACAAAAATGGGGGTTGTGTGGCCATTGATCATCGACCAGAGGCTCATACACCTCACCCCACATATGTTTCCTTGCCATAGATCACATTCTTGGATTTTTGGTGGAGACCATTTCTTGGTCAAAAATCCGTAGGTCTTAGCCTCTAGTATTATTGAAAATGGTCTCTCATGGCTATTTTCATAAAAATTGGGGGTTGTGTGGCCATTGATCATCGACCAGAGGCTCGTACACCTCAACCCACATATGTTTCCTTGCCATAGATCACATTCTTGGATTTCTGGTGGAGACCATTTCTTGGTCAAAAATCCGTAGGTGTTAGCCTTCGATATTATTGAAAATGGTTGTTCATGGCTATTTTCGACAAAAATGGGGGTTGTGTGGCCATTGATCATCGACCAGAGGCTCATACACCTCACCCCACATATGTTTCCTTGCCATAGATCACATTCTTGGATTTCTGGTGGAGACCATTTCTTGGTCAAAAATCCGTAGGTCTTAGCCTCTAATATTATTGAAAATGGTCGCTCATGGCTATTTTCATAAAAAAATGGGGGTTGTGTGGCCATTTATCATCGACTAGAGGCTCATAAATCTCACCCCACATATGTTTCCTTGCCATAGATCACATTCTTGGATTTCTGGTGGAGACCATTTCTTGGTCAAAAATCCGTAGGTGTTAGCCTTCGGTATTATTGAAAATGGTCGTTCATGGCTATTTTCGACAAAAATGGGGGTTGTGTGGCCATTGATCATCGACCAGACGCTCATAAACCTCACCCCACATATGTTTCCTTGCCATAGATCACATTCTTGGATTTCTGGTGGAGACCATTTCTTGGTCTAAAATCCGTAGGTGTTAGCCTCTAGTATTATTGAAAATGGTCGCTCATGGCTATTTTCAAGGTCGCTCATGGCTATTTTCATAAAAATGGGGGTTGTGTGGCCATTTATCATCGACTAGAGGCTCATAAACCTCACCCCACATATGTTTCCTTGCCATAGATTACATTCTTGGATTTCTGGTGGAAACCATTTCTTGGTTAAAAACTCGTACGTGTTAGCCTTCGGTATTATTGAAAATGGTCATTCATGGCTATTTTCGGCAAAATGGGGGTTGTGTGGCCATTGATCGTCGACCAGAGGCTCATACACCTCACCCCACATATGTTTCCTTGTCGTAGATCACATTCTTGGATTTCTGGTGGAGACCATTTCTTGGTCAAAAATCCGTAGGTGTTAGCCTTCGATATTATTGAAAATGGTCGTTCATGGCTATTTTCGACAAAAATGGGGGTTGTGTGGCCATTGATCATCGACCATAGGCTCATACACCTCACCCCACATATGTTTCCTTGCCATAGATCACATTCTTGGATTTCTGGTGGAGACCATTTCTTGGTCAAAAATCCGTAGGTGTTAGCCTTCGGTATTATTGTAAATGGTCATTCATGGTTATTTTCGACAAAAATGGGGGTTGTGTGGCCATTGATCATCGACGAGAGGCTCATACACCTCACCCCACATATGTTTCCTTGCCATAGATCACATTCTTGGATTTCTGGTGGAGACCATTTCTTGGTCAAAAATCCGTAGGTCTTTGCCTCTAGTATTATTGAAAATGGTCGCTCATGGCTATTTTCATAAAAAATGGAGGTTGTGTGGCCATTGATCATCGACCAAGCCATGAACGACCATTTTCAAAAATACCAAAGGCTAACACGTACGGATTTTTGACCAAGAAATGGTCTCCACCAGAAATCCAAGAATGTGATCTATGGCAAGGAAACATATGTGGGGTGAGGTTTATGAACCTCTAGTCGATGAAAATGGCCACACAACCCCCATTTTTTTATGAAAATAGCCATGAGCGACCTTGAAAATAGCCATGAGCGACCATTTTCAATAATACTAGAGGCTAACACCTACGGATTTTAGACCAAGAAATGGTCTCCACCAGAAATCCAAGAATGTGATCTATGGCAAGGAAACATATGTGGGGTGAGGTGTATGAGCGTCTGGTCGATGATCAATGGCCACACAACCCCCATTTTTGTCGAAAATAGCCATGAACGACCATTTTCAATAATACCGAAGGCTAACACCTACAGATTTTTGACCAAGAAATGGTCTCCACCAGAAATCCAAGAATGTGATCTATGGCAAGGAAACATATGTGGGGTGAGGTGTATGAGCCTCTGGTCGATGATCAATGGCCACACAACCCCCATTTTTGTCGAAAATAGCCATGAACGACCATTTTCAATAATATCGAAGGCTAACACCTACGGATTTTTGACCAAGAAATGGTCTCCACCAGAAATCCAAGAATGTGATCTACGACAAGGAAACATATGTGGGGTGAGGTGTATGAGCCTCTGGTCGACGATCAATGGCCACAGAACCCCCATTTTGCCGAAAATAGCCATGAGCGACCATTTTCAATAATATTAGAGGCTAAGACCTACGGATTTTTGACCAAGAAATGGTCTCCACCAGAAATCCAAGAATGTGATCTATGGCGAGGAAACATATGTGGGGTGAGGTGTATGAGCCTCTGGTCGATGATCAATGGCCACACAACCCCCATTTTTGTCGAAAATAGCCATGAACGACAATTTTCAATAATACCGAAGGCTAACACCTACGGATTTTTGACCATGAAATGGTCTCCACCAGAAATCCAAGAATGTGATCTATGGCAAGGAAACATATGTGGGGTGAGGTGTACGAGCCTTTGGTCGATGATCAATGGCCACAGAACCCCCATTTTGCCGAAAATAGCCATGAACGACAATTTTCAATAATACCGAAGGCTAACACCTACGGATTTTTGACCAAGAAATGGTCTCCACCAGAAATCCAAGAATGTGATCTATGGCAAGGAAACATATGTGGGGTGAGGTGTACGAGCCTCTGGTCGAAGATCAATGGCCACAGAACCCCCATTTTGCCGAAAATAGCCATGAACGACCATTTTCAATAATACCGAAGGCTAACACGTACGAGTTTTTGACCAAGAAATGGTCTCCACCAGAAATCCAAGAATGTGATCTACGACAAGGAAACATATGTGGGGTGAGGTGTATGAGCCTCTGGTCGACGATCAATGGCCACACAACCCCCATTTTGCCGAAAATAGCCATGAATGACCATTTTCAATAATACCGAAGGCTAACACGTACGAGTTTTTAACCAAGAAATGGTTTCCACCAGAAATCCAAGAATGTAATCTATGGCAAGGAAACATATGTGGGGTGAGGTTTATGAGCCTCTAGTCGATGATAAATGGCCACACAACCCCCATTTTTTATGAAAATAGCCATGAGCGACCTTGAAAATAGCCATGAGCGACCATTTTCAATAATACTAGAGGCTAACACCTATGGATTTTAGACCAAGAAATGGTCTCCACCAGAAATCCAAGAATGTGATCTATGGCAAGGAAACAAATGTGGGGTGAGGTGTATGAGCGTCTGGTCGATGATCAATGGCCACACAACCCCCATTTTTGTCGAAAATAGCCATGAACGACCATTTTCAATAATACCGAAGGCTAACACCTACGGATTTTTGACCAAGAAATGGTCTCCACCAGAAACCCAAGAATGTGATCTATGGCAAGGAAACATATGTGGGGTGAGGTGTATGAGCCTCTAGTCGATGATCAATGGCCACACAACCCCCATTTTTGTCGAAAATAGCCATGAATGACCATTTTCAAAAATACCAAAGGCTAACACGTATGGATTTTTGACCAAGAAATGGTCTCCACCAGGAATCCAAGAATGTGATCCATGGCAAGGAAACATATGTGGGGTGAGGTGTATGATCCTCTGGTCGATGATCAATGGCCACACAACCCCCATTTTGCCGAAAATAGCCATGAACGACCATTTTCAATAATACCGAAGGCTAACACGTACGAGTTTTTAACCAAGAAATGGTCTCCACCAGAAATCCAAGAATGTGATCTATGGCAAGGAAACATATGTGGGGTGAGGTTTATGAGCCTCTAGGTGATGATAAATGGCCACACAACCCCCATTTTTTATGAAAATAGCCATGAGCGACCATTTTCAATAATACTAGAGGCTAAGACCTACGGATTTTAGACCAAGAAATGGTCTCCACCAGAAATCCAAGAATGTGATCTATGGCAAGGAAACATATGTGGGGTGAGGTGTATGAGCATCTGGTCGATGATCAATGGCCACACACCCCCATTTTTGTCAAAAATAGCCATGAACGACCATTTTCAATAATACCGAAGGCTAACACCTACGGATTTTTGACCAAGAAATGGTCTCCACCAGAAATCCAAGAATGTGATCTATGGCAAGGAAACATATGGGGGGTGAGGTGTATGAGCCTCTAGTCGATGATCAATGGCCACACAACCCCCATTTTTGTCGAAAATAGCCATGAACGACCATTTTCAATAATACCGAAGGCTAACACCTACGGATTTTCGACCAAGAAATGGTCTCCACCAGAAATCCAAGAATGTGATCTATGGCAAGGAAACATATGTGGGGTGAGGTGTATGAGCCTCTGGTCGATGATCAATGGCCACACAACCCCCATTTTGCCGAAAATAGCCATGAATGACCATTTTCAATAATACCGAAGGCTAACACGTACGAGTTTTTAACCAAGAAATGGTTTCCACCAGAAATCCAAGAATGTAATCTATGGCAAGGAAACATATGTGGGGTGAGGTTTATGAGCCTCTAGTCGATGATAAATGGCCACACAACCCCCATTTTTTATGAAAATAGCCATGAGCGACCTTGAAAATAGCCATGAGCGACCATTTTCAATAATACTAGAGGCTAACACCTACGGATTTTAGACCAAGAAATGGTCTCCTCCAGAAATCCAAGAATGTGATCTATGGCAAGGAAACATATGTGGGGTGAGGTGTATAAGCGTCTGGTCGATGATCAATGGCCACACAACCCCCATTTTTGTCGAAAATAGCCATGAACGACCATTTTCAATAATACCGAAGGCTAACACCTACGGATTTTTGACCAAGAAATGTCTGCACCAGAAATCCAAGAATGTGATCTATGGCAAGGAAACATATGTGGGGTGAGGTGTATGA
>NW_023367180.1:0-47056 GCF_902167145.1 Zea mays
TAGCTATGTTTATCAATGAAACAGATTCATAGAAATGCACAAGCTACTACTGTGTTGTTAGCCTCTTTGTGCAGGGACGAGTATCATAAGGTGAGCGACTTGGACAATGCTAAGCAGATCTGGGACACCCTCAGGATCTCACATGAGGGGAACGACGTCACCTTACTCACCAAAATGGAGTTGGTGGAGGGCGAGCTTGGAAGATTCGCAATGATCAGGGGAGAGGAGCCAACCCAAACATACAACCGGCTCAAGACCCTTATCAACAAAATAAGGAGCTACGGAAGCACGCGATGGATGGACCACGACGTCGTCCGCCTAATGCTAAGGTCCTTTACTGTACTTGATCCACATTTGGTGAACAATATTCGTGAAAATCCTAGGTACACCAAGATGTCGCCCGAAGAAGTCCTTGGAAAATTCGTAAGCGGGCGAATGATGATCAAGGAAGCGAGGTACGTGGACGACGCGTTGAACGGTCCAATCCATGAGCCTCAACCCATTGCTCTCAAGGCAACGTGGAGCAAGGAGGCGCTACCCAACAAGGTGGCGCAAGTTGAGGCGGCCGGGATAAATGATGAAGAGATGGCTCTCATCATCAAGCGCTTCAAGACGGCGCTAAAGGGTCGCAAGGGACAGCCAAGCAAGACCAAGACAAAGGGGAAGCTCTCATGCTTCAAATGTGGTAAGATTGGTCATTTTATTGCTAACTGTCCCGATAATGATAGTGACCAGGAACAAGGGAACAAGAGGGAGAAGAAGAAGAACTATAAAAAGGCTAAGGGCGAGGCACACCTTGGCAAGGAGTGGGACTCGGATTGTTCGTCATCCGACTCCGACAATGAAGGACTCGCCGCCACCGCCCTTCAACAAGTCATCCCTCTTCCCCAACGAGCATCACACATGCCTCATGGCTAAGGAGAAGAAGGTATGTAATCGAAACAATGCCACTTATGATTCTTCTAGTGATGATGAGTCTAGTGATGAAGAAATAGATTACTCTAGTTTGTTCAAAGGATTGGATAAAACTAAAATAGAAAAGATCAATGAATTGATTGATGCCTTGAATGAAAAGGATAGACTTGTAGAGAAACAAGAGGACCTTTTATATGAAGAGCATGACAAATTTGTAGAAGCACAAAAATCTCATGCTTTAGAAGTTAAAAGATAAATAAAATGCTTTCTTGTGAACTATCTTCTTGCCATGAGACAATCTCTAGCTTAAGAAGCATAAATGATGATTTGAATGCTAAGTTAGAGATAGCTAGTAAATCTAACTCTTGTGTAGAACATATTACGATTTGTAATAGGTGTAAAGATTTTGACATTGATGCTTGTAGTGAACACCTTGTTACAATTTCTAAATTGAATGATGAAGTAGCTAATCTTAATGCCCAACTTAAGACTAGCAAAAACAAATTTGATAAGTTAAAATTTGCAAGGGATGCCTACACGATTGGTAGACACCCCTCAATTAAGGATGTACTTGGTTTCAAGAGGGAAGCCAAGGACTTAACAAGCCATAAGGCTCCCATCCCCGCCAAGGAGAAAGGGAAGGCCCCTATGGCTAGTAGTGCTAAAAGGAACCATGCTTTTATGTATCATGATAAGAGACATGCAAATAGAAGTTATGATGCTTTTGATTCACATGTTTATGATTCATATGCTATGTTTGCTTCTAGTTCTTCCTATATGCATGGTAGAAATGTAGCTAGGAGAAATGCTATTAATCACATGCCTAGGAGAAATGGTGTTAATGTTCCTAGGAAAATTAATGAACCTTCTACAATATATCATGCTTGCAATGCTTCATTTGCCATTTGTAGAAAGGATAGGAAGGTAATTGCTAGAAAAATTAGGGGCAAGATGCAAGGGAGATAAAACTTGCATTTGGGTCCCTAAAACCATTGTGACTAACCTTGTAGGACCCAACAAGAGTTGGGTACCTAAGACCCAAGCCTAAATTTGCCTTGCAGGTTTATGCATCCGGGGGTTCAAGCTGGATTATCGACATCGGATGCACAAACCATATGACGGGGGAGAAGAAAATGTTCACCTCCTACGTCAAAAACAAGGATTCCCAAGATTCAATAATATTCGGTGATGGGAATCAAGGCAAGGTAAAAGGGTTAGGTAAAATTGCTATTTCATCTGAGCACTCTATATCTAATGTGTTTTTAGTTGAGTCTCTTGGATATAATTTGTTATCTGTTAGTCAATTATGCAATATAGGATATAATTGTCTATTCACAAATGTAGATGTGTCTGTCTTTAGAAGAAGTGATGGTTCACTAGCTTTTAAGGGTGTATTAGACGACAAACTTTACTTAGTTGATTTTACAAAAGGGGTGGCCAGTCTAGATGCATGCTTAATTGCTAAGACTAGCATGGGCTGGCTGTGGCATCGTCGCTTAGCACATGTGGGGATGAAGAACCTTCACAAGCTTCTAAAGGGAGAACACGTGATAGGTTTAACTAATGTGCAATTCGAAAAAGATAGACCTTGTGCAGCTTGTCAAGCAGGCAAACAGGTGGGAAGCTCTCATCACACCAAAAATGTGATGACCACATCAAGACCTTTGGAGATGCTTCACATGGACCTCTTTGGACCCGTCGCCTATCTAAATATAGGAGGAAGTAAGTATGGTCTTGTTATAGTTGATGACTTTTCCCGCTTCACTTGGGTATTCTTTTTGCAGGATAAATCTGAAACCCAAGGGACCCTCAAGCGCTTCCTAAGGAGAGCTCAAAACGAGTTTGAGCTCAAAGTGAAGAAGATAAGGAGCGACAATGGGTCCGAGTTCAAGAACCTTCAAGTGGAGGAGTACCTTGAGGAGGAAGGGATCAAGCACGAGTTCTCCGCTCCCTACACACCACAGCAAAATGGCGTGGTAGAGAGGAAGAACAGGACACTTATAGACATGACGAGGACGATGCTTGGAGAGTTCAAGACCCCCGAGCGCTTTTGGTCGGAAGCCGTGAACACGGCTTGCCACGCCATCAAAAGGGTCTACCTTCATCGCCTCCTCAAGAAGACGTCATATGAGCTACTAACCGGTAACAAACCCAATGTATCCTACTTTCGTGTATTTGGGAGCAAATGCTACATTCTAGTGAAGAAGGGTAGAAATTCTAAGTTTGCTCCCAAAGCTGTAGAAGGGTTTTTACTAGGTTATGAATCAAATACAAAGGCGTATAGAGTCTTCAACAAATCATCGGGTTTGGTTGAAGTCTCTAGCGATGTTGTATTTGATGAGACTAATGGCTCTCCACGAGAGCAAGTTGTTGATCTTGATGATGTAGATGAAGAAGATGTTCCGACAGCCGCAATACGCACCATGGCGATTGGAGATGTGCGGCCACAGGAACAAGATGAGCAAGATCAACCTTCTTCCTCAACAATGGTGCAACCCCCAACTCAAGATGATGATCAGGAGGCGTGTGATCAAGGGGGAGCACAAGATGATCATGTAATGGAGGAAGAAGCACAACCGGCACCTCCAACCCAAGTTCGAGCAATGATTCAAAGGGATCATCCCGTCGACCAAATTTTGGGTGATATTAGCAAGGGAGTAACTACTCGATCTCGATTAGTTAATTTCTGTGAGCATTACTCCTTTGTCTCTTCTATTGAGTCTTTCAGGATAGAAGAGGCCTTGCTAGATCCGGACTGGGTGTTGGCCATGCAGGAGGAGCTCAACAACTTCAAAAGAAATGAAGTTTGGACACTGGTGCCTCGTCCCAAGCAAAATGTTGTGGGAACCAAGTGGGTGTTTCGCAACAAACAAGACGAGCACGGGGTGGTGACAAGGAACAAGGCTCGACTTGTGGCAAAAGGTTATGCCCAAGTCGCAGGTTTGGACATTGAGGAGACTTTTGCTCCTGTGGCTAGGCTAGAGTCCATTCGTATTTTGCTAACATATGCCGCTCACCATTCTTTCAGGTTGTTCCAAATGGATGTGAAGAGTGCTTTCCTCAACGGGCCAATTAAGGAGGAGGTATACGTGGAGCAACCCCCTGGCTTCGAGGATGAACGGTACCCCGACCACGTGTGTAAGCTCTCTAAGGCGCTCTATGGACTTAAGCAAGCCCCAAGAGCATGGTATGAATGCCTTAGAGACTTCTTAATTGCTAATGCTTTCAAGGTTGGGAAAGCCGATCCAACTCTTTTTACTAAGACTTGTGATGGTGATCTTTTTGTGTGCCAAATTTATGTCGATGACATAATATTTGGTTCTACTAACCAAAAGTCTTGTGAAGAGTTTAGCAGGGTGATGACTCAGAAATTTGAGATGTCGATGATGGGCGAGTTAAGCTACTTCCTTAGGTTCCAAGTGAGGCAACTCAAGGATGGAACCTTCATCTCTCAAACCAAGTACACGCAAGACTTGATCAAGCGGTTTGGGATGAAGGACACCAAGCCCGCAAAGACTCTGATGGGAACCGACGGACACACCGACCTCAACAAAGGAGGTAAGTCCGTTGATCAAAAATCATACCGGTCTATGATAGGGTCTTTACTTTATTTATGTGCTAGTAGACCGGATATCATGCTTAGCGTATGCATGTGTGCTAGATTTCAATCTGATCCTAAGGAGTGTCACTTAGTAGCTGTGAAGCGAATTCTTAGATATTTAGTCGCTACGCCTTGTTTCGGGATCTGGTATCCAAAGGGGTCTACCTTTGACTTGATTGGATATTCAGATTCCGACTATGCTGGATGTAAGGTCGATAGGCAGAGTACATCGGGGACGTGCCAATTCTTAGGAAGGTCCCTGGTGTCATGGAGTTCTAAGAAACAAACCTCCGTTGCCCTATCCACCGCTGAGGACGAGTACGTTGTCGCAGGACAGTGTTGCACGCAACTACTTTGGATGAGGCAAACCCTTAGGGACTTTGGCTACAATTTTAGCAAAGTCCCACTCCTATGTGATAATGAGAGTGCTATCCGCATGGCGGATAATCCTGTTGAGCACAGCCGCACAAAGCATATAGACATCCGGCATCACTTTTTGAGAGACCACCAGCAAAAGGGAGATATCGAAGTGTTTCATGTTAGCTCCGAGAACCAGCTAGCCGATATCTTTACCGAGCCTTTAGATGAGCAGACCTTTTGCAAGTTGCGTAGTGAGCTAAATGTCCTAGATTCACGGAACTTGGATTGATTTATAGCATACATGTGTTTATGCCTTTGATCATGTTCCTTAATGCATTTTGTTGTTTAATTATGGTGCTCAAGTTGTACAAACACTCCCCGGACCTCACAAGTCCTTTACAAGTGATGCACTTATTTAGGGGGAGATGTGTTACAACTTGACCTTTTGAGACTAACTGTGTACTTGAGTTTGCTTAATTTAGTCTCAAAGGAGGATTGAAAGGGAAAAGGTGAACTTGGACCATACAAGACTTCCACTGCACTCCGATGAACGAGTAACTTCTTCCAAGTTCATCTTCGTACACTTATTGCCTTTTACTCTTAGTTGAAGATTTTTGGTGAGGCAATGGGGTTATAGAGCCAAAATTGATCCCGTTTTGGTGCTTGATGCCAAAGGGGGAGAAAATAAAGGCCAAAGCAATAAATGGATCAACTACCACTTGAGAATTTTGAAAAAGTAGAGTTAGAATTTTTGTTTGTCAAAATACTCTTGTTTGCTTCTTATTATCAAAAGTTAGTCTCTTGTGGGGAGAATGGTTGATTATGGGAAATAGGGGGAGTTTTTGATACAGTGATCAATTTCTATTGGAACAACTCTCTTTATCTTTCAACAAGTGTGTTTGACTTAGAGAAAGGAAATTGAGGTTGATTTGCAAAAACAAACCAAGTGGTCGCAAAGAATGATCCATATATGTCAAATTTGAATCAAAACAATTTTGAGTTCTCATTTGAATTGATTTTGCACTTGTTCTACTTGCTTTATGTTGGGTTGGCATAAATCACCAAAAAGGGGAGATTGAAAGGGAAATGTGCCCTTGGGCCATTTCTAAGTGTTTTGGTGATTTAGTGTCCAATACAAGTGCCTAAGTGTCAAATGGTGGACAAAGTACAAATCAAGTATAAAGGTATGTTTCTCAGACTTAGTACATTGTTTTAGAGACTAATGTATTGTGTCTAAGTGCTGGAAACAGAAGAAATCGAATTGAAGAAGAGATGGCTTTGTTCTGCCAAAACCAGCTCTGTCTGGGTGCACCGGACTGTCCGGTGGTGCACCGGACAGTGTCCGGTGCGCCAGGCTGGCTCAGGCGAACTTGCTGCTCTCGGGAAAAATTAACGGCGTATGGCTATAATTCACCGGATTGTTCGGTGTGCACCGGACAGTGTCCGGTGAGCCAACGGTCGCCGAGGCAACGGTCGGCCGCGTAATCCAGGCGCGACGCGTGGCCGGGCCAACGGCTAGAAGGGGGCACCAGACTGTCCGGTGTGCACCGGACAGTGTCCGGTGCGCCAACGGCTCTCAGTCGCCAACGGTCGGCTTCGCCAAAGAAGGAAAGAAATCCGCACCGGACATTGTCCGGTGGTGCACCGGACTGTCCGGTGCGCCAGGCGACAGAAGGCAAGAATTGCCTTCTTGGATTGCTCTCAACGGCTCCTAGCTGCCTTGGGGCTATAAAAGGGACCCCTAGGCGCATGGAGGAGAATAACCAAGCATTCCTTGAGCACTCTTGATCACTCACACTCCATTCTTGCGCACTTGTTCGACATTCTAGTGATTTGAGCTCCGTTCTAGTGTGTTAGTCTTTTGAGCTTATGTCTGGGTCTTGTGTGTGCGTATTTGCTGTGATATTTGTGTCTTGTGTGAGTTGCTAATCCCTCCCTTACTCCGTGCTTCTTTGTGAACATCTTTGTAAGGGCGAGAGACTTCAAAGTGTGGAGATTCCTCGCAAACGGGATATAGTAAAGCAAGCAAAACACCGTGGTATTCAAGTGGGTCTTTGGACCGCTTGAGAGGGGTTGATTGCAACCCTCGTCCGTTGGGACGCCACAACGTGGAGTAGGCAAGCGTTGGTCTTGGCCAAACCACGGGATAAACCACTGTGCCATCTCTGTGATTGATCTCTTGTGGTTATTGTGTTTTGTTAAGACTCCTCTCCTAGCCACTTGGCATTATTGTGCTAACGCCTAATCAAGCTTTTGTGGATTAAGTTTCAAGTTTCACAGGATCACCTATTCACCCCCCCTCTAGGTGCTCTCACCTTCGTGGCAAGAGGCTGGATGGTGGTGTATCTGTGCTCTCGGTTTGCGTGAACCTGATCTGGTCTTAAGAACCCCGGTGGCGGGTTGACATATGCAAGGGTTAAGTGCTACATATGTCGTGTGATTGGAGATCCTCAGCTGAGTATAATCGATTCGGATCGCCGTACCTTCGCGGTTATGAAGACTTGGTCACTGACCTATACGTAGCAATCCACTAAAGATGATGGTTTTGTAAGAAATTGGCTAGTGCAGGACAAGTGATTGAACTAGGGTAGAAAGAACTCTAGTTACAGGTAATTTTACTTAACTTGACAAATAAAACTGGATTTTTAAGGATCCACTTTAGTAAGCATTTCTGCAAAACAGAGTCTTTGATTATTGAAAAGCCTTACCTTGACTCCCTTAACCAGCATACCCTTGAGAGTCTTTTCTTTAGTCGGGTAAGACTTGCTGAGTAATTCCATACTCAGGGTTTATCCCTCCGTTGTTTTTAGGTGAGGAAGCGACAAATTTTTGTTGCTTCTGCTCCAAGGTGGTTCCCAAGGAAGAAAAACAAGAGTGAAGCTGCGGGAGGACTTGGTCCTCCATATAGAACTTTTATGAAAGAACTATCGGGAGGAGTTTTTGCCTCCCTTGGTATTGTAATAATATTACTCTGCACTCCTAGGATAACTCTGGTCTGTAATAAGTAACTTGATCTTACTTTCTAAATAAATGTAAGTTATGTAATCGCTTCCGCATTTCTATATCTCCGATGTTCTGTAATGTCTGCAAGACGGGTGAAACGTTCCTGGAAAGGTAAGAAAGAAGATACCGAACTTGTCAAGTGATTCAGGAACATCTACAGGGTTGTCTGATGTCTTTGGACAAGGACAACTGTAGGTGGGCCTAATTACTTGGGAGGTTCCGTCACAGCTGGTATCGGAGCGAAGCCCTTCTTTGCAGATATTATGAGGCATCTTCAAAAGGATTTTCTAAAAGACTTATCTAGAAACTCTCTTCCTTCTTACCTAAGTATTCTGAAGAGTCTATCTTAAAGACCAGGTAGTAAGAGTGCAACATATAGAAGGTGTGAATCAACTAAGGTTGATTCTGTAATTATACATGCATCATGCTAAGAACCATACTAATCAAATTTTCCCCCTTAGAAAATGCCGCCGCGCACAAGGAGAACAGCGCGCAAACATACTGGACCGATTGGTGTGCCGAGTCACCAGCTGGCCCCAAGGCATGATAATAGTAGTAGCGGAAGCAATGATCCTATAGGGGATCTCGAAGCTGAAGTAAGTCGGCTCCAAGCGGAACTCCGCCGCAGGACGGCTATATGGGTCGTAGATGGCGACCGCATAAATGAGTTGAGAAGAGATGTCCGCCATCTGCGAGATCAGCTCGCGGACCGGGATTTGGCACTCGACTGGGTTGTTCAATCCCGTTCGCTTGCATGGGACAAGGAGCAAAAAGCTCAAGCTCGAGTAGCCGAGCTCAACTTGGCCGTTGAAGACCTGCAGACATATTGCAATACCTTACATGAAGAGTTCATGTATTATATTCGCAACTGCATCCCAGTGAGCCTACGAATCCTGTTGAGTCGGAAGCCGGACCCTCGCATGTTGCGGGACACGCGCTTGGTGGTGAGTTAGACCTTTTTCAGCCCCCTCCTTCTATGAGGCTGGTCGACGAATGGTCTCCCACACCCGACGACGAGGCCGCCAAAAGCAACGGAAGCAGGAATAGTGGTGTAGTAGAAGTAGAAGTAGTGTATTGTATAACAGGTTGTACTATTGTATAATAGGTAGTGTATTTGTATAATAGGTAATGTATCCTGTTGTAAAAATCCGAGTCTGTACATTACTCTTTTTGGTAATGTAAAATGGATGGTTTTTCTTTGGCATATCATATTGTTTCCAAATGTTGTTGCCACAGATGCCTCCAAGACCCGATCACAGGATGCAGCTGGAACTTCCAGTGGGAGGGAGTCTACCCCAAATCCACCTCCTGTTCCTCCCACACTGGCCGAGGCGATTGCCGCCTTGGTAAATGCAACCGCGGATAATACCCGTTTTCTGAGAGAGATGGCGGGTCAACAGTTTCACAACAAGGCGGGCGGGGTTATCAACAGGGCCCCGTGAAACCTCTTACTTGGACTTCTCAGAGACGCGACCACCGCTGTTTGTCAAAGCCGAAGACCCGTTAGAGGCAGACGAATGGCTTCGTGTGATCGAGCAAAAGTTCGGACTTCTGCGATGTTCGGAAACCCAGAAGCCTTTATTCGCAGCCCAGCAACTGCGCGGACCTGCCAGCACTTGGTGGGGAATTTTGTGGCCGTTCAACCGGCCAATCATCAGATAACTTGGGAAGAATTCAAGGTGGCCTTCCGAGCACTATATACCAGAAGGTGTTCTTCACATGAAGCAAGAAGAATTTATGAAGCTGAAACAAGGAGGGGATACTGTTAATCAGTATCTCAATAAGTTCAATCATTTGTCACAATATGCAATCGATCAAGTGAACACTGATTTGAAGAAGAAGAATTGCTTTATGAGAGGTTTAAATGATCGACTGCAAAGAAAGATGGCAACCTGCATAGATCTTACTTATGGAAGAGCTGTCAGTACAACACTGGCAGTAGAAGCAAAGTATGCAGGCGCTGGAAAATCCAAGGGTTTTGGAGGTGACAGGCCTAGTCAGGGCCCGGTGAAGAGGCAACGGTTCGTCATCCGGCCTTCCAACCAGAATCGTTCTTTCTCTCGTCCACCCTCCTTCCCTTTTAAGCAGCCAGTCTTTATTCGTCCCAATAATGCCCCTACTGCATCAAGTCAGCCGGGTGCCCCAGGCACTCGATTCCCTGCCCTTCCCAGCTCATCACTGGATGTTTCAATTGTGGGAAGTCTGGGCATTTTATCAAGGATTGCCCTTATCCAAAGCAGAACCAGTCAAATAATCAGCAAGGATCTGGGAATTCATCTCAAGCCAAGGGAAATACTATGGGCAAAAATACAAAGAAGACGGGACGCATATATTATACGCAAGTGGCCACTACACCGGACGGTGAGCCGGTAATGATGGGTACGTTTCTTGTGGCCAATCATCCCGCAGTTATTCTCTTTGATTCTGGTGCTTCGCATACATTCATCAGCAAGAAATTTGTGGAGCAACATTGCATCTCATGCCATGAATCAAAAGAGGGTTTAAAATTCACTCACCAGGGGGACAAATATTTACTAGAGAAGTGGCCTATCAAGTGCCCGTAACCTTGGCCGGACGGGACTTTCCTACTAATATGATCGTTCTGAAAGGCCAAGATATAGATGTCATTTTGGGCATGAATTGGTTAGCCAGACACAAAGCAACTCAACACTGATCAGAGAATTATCAGGTTGAGTCATAACCAGGAAGAAATTCTTTTGCCTATCCCCATTCCAACCAAAGCTACTGGCAGAGCTTATGAAGCCATTATACCGGAAATCAAGGATATTCCGGTGGTATGCGAGTTTCCCGATGTCTTTCCCGAGGATTTGCCCGGACTGCCACCTGAACGGGAGGTAGAGTTTGTAATTGAGTTGAAGCCCGGTACGGCTCCAGTATCTAGAAGATCGTACCGAATGCCTCCTAATGAGTTGGCAGAACTGAAGATTCAATTACAAGATCTACTTGAGAAAGGATTTATCCGGCCAAGCTCATCGCCATGGGGTTGTCCAGCCATATTCGTCAAAAAGAAGGATCAAACTTTACGGATGTGTGTGGATTATCGACCCCTGAATGAGGTCACCATCAAAAACAAGTACCCTCTTCCAAGGATTGACATTCTATTTGATCAACTGACTGGAGCAAGGGTATTTTCCAAGATTGATCTCAGATCGGGCTATCACCAGATCCGTATTCGGCCCGAGATATACCAAAGACCGCATTCACTACGCGGTATGGATTATTTGAATACCTGGTAATGTCTTTCGGATTGACAAATGCTCCTGCCCACTTCACGTATTTGATGAACTCGGTATTCATGCCCGAGTTGGACAAGTTTGTGGTGGTCTTCATTGACGATATTTTAATATTTCCAAGAATGAAGAGGAGCACGCCCAACATTTACGGATCGTGTTAACGCGCTTGAGAGAACATCAGTTATATGCCAAGTTCAGCAAATGCGCGTTTTGGCTGGAGGAAATTCAGTTTCTGGGACATGTACTGTCTGCCAGGGGGATTGCGGTAGATCCCAGCAAAGTCAAGGACATTTTGGAGTGGAAACCCCCGACCACTGTTCATCAGGTCCGAAGTTTCCTTGGACTGGCTGGATATTACCGCCGATTCATACCAGATTTTTCTAAGCTTGTGAAGCCAATCACAAGTTTATTGAAGAATGATATTAAATTCAATTGGTCTTCAAAGTGTGATGAAGCTTTTGAACAATTGAAGACATTATTAACCACTGCTCCGGTATTGGCTCAACCGGACATCACCAAGCCCTTTGATGTATATTGTGATGCATCAGGCAGTGGACTCGGCTGTGTGTAATGCAAGAAGGCCGAGTAATTGCATATGCTTCAAGGCAGTTACGCCGACATGAGGAACATTATCCTACTCATGATCTGGAGTTAGCTGCGGTGGTTCATGCCCTAAAGATCTGGCGTCATTATTTGCTGGGTAATGTCTGTCATATTTATACAGACCATAAAAGCTTGAAATACATCTTCACCCAGTCAGAATTGAATATGAGACAGAGGCGATGGCTCGAGCTAATCAAGGATTATGAATTAGAAATCCATTATCACCCAGGAAAAGCAAATGTAGTGGCAGATGCGCTCAGTCGCAAGGTTCCTGCCATTGTTAACAGTGAGGACTTCTGACATTACATTATGCCAGGAGATGGAGAAATTGAACCTGGGAATGATTCAACATGGGACTTCAAATCATTTGAAGCTGGAGTCAATCATCTTACAAAGAATAATTGACGCACAAAAAGATGATGAGGGTATGAAGCACATACGTGAGAAGATAAGGGCTGGAACAGCCAAATGTTTCAAAGAAGACGATCAAGGTGTGGTATGGTTCAATAACCGCATAGTGGTGCCGAAGAATGAAGAACTCCGCCAGCAAATCTTAGATGAAGCACATCTTAGTCGCTATTCTATTCATCCGGGAAGCACTAAGATGTATCATGATCTAAAGCAGCACTACTGGTGGACGAAGATGAAAATTGAAATTGCACGCTATGTGGCTAAGTGTGACACTTGCAGACGTGTCAAGGCCATACACATGAAGACTGCTGGTCCATTACAATCTTTGCCATCCCAACATGGAAATGGGAAGATATTAGTATGGACTTCATTGTGGGATTACCCAGAACACAAAAGGGTATGATTCCATCTGGGTTATTGTTGATCGGCTTACGAAAATTGCTCACTTTCTGCCGGTCAAGACATATTACCCGGTACTTACCTATGCGGAATTGTACATTGCCCGTATTCTCAGTTTGCATGGTGTTCCGAAGACTATAGTGTCGGATCGTGGACCTCAATTCGTATCCAAATTCTGGGAGAACTTCATAAATCCCTGGGTACCAAATTGCTCCATAGTTCGGCCTACCATCCTCAAACCAGTGGACAGACTGAGAGGGAAAAATACTTGAAGATATGCTACGGGCGTGTGTTCTGGAATTTCCACAAAAATGGGATGAATGTTTGCCGTTAGCGGAATTTTCATATAATAATAGCTATCAAGAAAGCATCAAGATGGCACCCTTTGAAGCTTTATATGGACGACGATGTCGTACTCCGCTAAATTGGTCTGAACCTGGTGAAAGGTACTTCTTCAGGCCTGATATGGTGAAAGAACTGAAGAAAGAGTTCAAAGGATAATTCATAATTTGAAGAAAGCTCAAGCTCGTCAAAAGAGTTATGCAGACAAACGGCGAATGCCCTTATACTTCCTTGTGGGGACTATGTCTACCTGAAGTTTCACCAATGAAGGGGTATCACGTTTCGGGGTTAAAGGAAAGCTTGCACCCGGTATATTGGTCCATTCCCTATACTTGAGCAATGTGGACCAGTGGCATACCGACTCCAACTACCCGAAACCTTGTCTGCTGTGCATAATGTGTTCCACGTGTCACAATTGAAGTGTCTTCGGGTTCCCGATCGAACCATTGAAGTGACAGATGTTGTCCTTGAACCAGACTTGACATATTCTGAGCACCCTATTCGAGTCTTGGATCAAAAGGACAGATTACCCGAAGAAAAACTCTCAAGTTTTATAAGATACAGTGGAACCAACATTCCGAAGATGAGGCTACATGGGAAACTCAAGACTTTTTAGATAAGAATTTCCCAGGCTTTTTAGCCTCTTGTAATTTGTAAAGCATGTAGCTGTTGTAATAAAGGAGTGAGTTCAAACCACCCCTGCCTTGTACCAGAAATAAGGAAATAAAAGTATGTCGCGTTTCCTTTTCCATTACTTACCCTAGGACTTTTAATCTCGGGACGAGATTCTTTTATGGGGGGAAGGATGTAACACCCCTGGTGTTACTGTAACTAAAACTTGAGCATGACATCATAAACATTGGCATTGCATATGTTTGACACACCTAGAGTGCATTCACTAGGTAAAAATTTCAAACAAGTTGTATTGTTTTAGTGTTTGCAAATAGAACCCTGGATAGGGAACTTAACCCTAAATAGGGATTAAAGGGGTAAGACATAACCCAAATTGAGAAAACCTAAAAACCTTAGGGGAATAGTCATAAAATATTCCCAAGAATGAACTTGAATCACTTTATACCCCTGGATACCAAAACCCTAATTGGAACCCTGGAAAACCCTAAATCCAAACCCAGGGGCCTATGTGCAAAAACTATGCACATTTGGACCAAAGTGTAAAAACTACAATGTCAAGACATATAAAGTCACATGGTTCACATTTGGGAAGATTTACAAGCCAAACCCTAAGTTTTGGGCTTATTTGCAAAAATTACCTCTTAAGTCCTAAATAGCCTAAGTCTGAATTTCAGAGTTTTGGCTCAACTTTAGGGCTTTGTATCTTTCAAATTCTAGGGTTTTTGCCCTAGGTCACCACATCAAAATTGTAGCCCAATCATAGGAGAACAACTTTGCTTAAGAGTGTGAGCATAGTTGTTAAAAAAATATTGGAGATAATTAAGCCTGAAGTCAGGCTGTCAGGCTGATACAGTCTGAACTTCAGATGGACAGTGACTTTGATCCAAGTTTGAGAGCCATTTCGATTAAGATCCAGTGAGAATCTACCTAGGGTTGCTATAACAAAGTTGTAGAGTTATTAAAGGGGAATAACTTTGTTATAGGTGTTTGGGCTTGGTACCACATGGAATTGAGAGAAAATCTGGCTTCAAGTTGCTCTATCAGGTTCATCTGACTGAAATCGCCATGGTACAGTAACTGTAAAGGATCAGACCGCCAGCGCGGCAGTCCCTCACCGCCGACGGCTCTCTCCGTCGTGATTTGTGTCGCCGGCGTCGAGATTAGTGCCTAGGTGTTGGATAGCGCTGCGGGGTAAAAGAATCTTCGCCGCCGGTGAGCTGGACTCCACCCCGGCCAGCCGCGATACCCCTCCCCTTGCTCACCGCCCGTGGATAAAGCTGCTCACCGTCGTCAAGCCTTCGTCGTTGCCCACCTCGTGGCTCCGCCTTTACACCACGTCGCCGTGACTCTCTGGGACCGTCCCATCGTCGCCGGTGAGGTTGCCACGACATTAGCCACGAATTCACGTGCGCTAGTGCCTTCTTCTACCTCCGACCGTCGCGCGTCCTTCTCCAAATTCCTGGCCACCGTCGATGCCCTCTATAAATTGATGGCGCGGGCAGCTGCGCTACCTCATCGTGAAACCAGAGCCCCCACTCCCACCCTCAATCGTCCTCCAAAGCTCACCAATTTCAAACTTCCCCCAAATCAGCCAAAGAACACCGTGAAACTAAGTTCACCGTGGTCAGCCCTCCACAGGTCAGCCCCTGTCCCCTGCTTCCTCGTTTGAGTACTCTCATGGCTCTGTGATGCTTACCAAACCCTCAATTTGCACGGAGTAGCCTTAAATCGCCGGGAACACCTTCATCCGTCCGCCATGCTCTCGGTCACCGTGGCCAAAGCTCATTAGTTGGTCATTCGTGCAATTAAGTTAGGGGAAACGTTCTCCAGGTAGTGAATTTGGTTTAGGTCGAGGCTGAGCACCCATCTTGGCCTCCTCCGGCCGGTCTACATGCTCGCCGGAGCGCGGCCGTGCTCCACGCCGTCGTGGACTTCCCCCTGTAAAGAAATAGAAACCCAGGGACCATACTGCAAACTGTCACCGACTTAAGAAAACAGTAACAGAACCCACTTCAAGTTATCCAAAACATTGAGGGCCTCTACGCAAATCTGCCCCGCGGGCGCGGGCGCGCACGCTTTTCCCCTCTGGACTGGGCCGCTGGGCTGAAACCAGCCCATCACTATTTCAATCTTTCTCTTTTTCTTTTTCAGTAGAGCTTTGGAAATTTGTTAAAAATTGTAGAAAAATCCTAAAATTGTGAAACCAATTTTTCTAGAATTCTTATTTTCCCTAGGATTTAATAAAAATAGTTTCATGATTTTTAGGTTAAATAAGGAATTTTAAGGAATTTAAATTAGTTTAAAGTAGTAGTTCTGGATTTTTAGAAAATAGATAATAATCCCAAAATTTCTCAAACTTTTTACATAAGCTCTACACTTTATTTAGAAGCCTTGGGTAGAGTTTGGGTTGAATTGGACCTTGTTTGATACTTAGAACCTAAAACCCCCTGCCCTTTGAACTCCTTTACTCACTCCGGAAACCCTAAGTTCTCGGAGTTCCGTGAAGGAAAGTTGTATTCAAGACTTAGATAATAAATCTTTATTATCTTTGCACTCTCATGAGCATTACATGGCATTCATTCTTATATATATACCTATATGGTTATATTTAGAAAACGAAGAAGAGATTGAAGTGACCAAAGAGAAGACACCACCACCTTCGGAATCTCAGGCCGGAAATTGTTTCTACTTCGATATCTGCGGGACCGAGCCTGACTCACCTACTAACGAAGGCAAGCCCCGGTGCATTTGCCACCTTCCCTGATGTTTTTAAAATCTTTTTCACTTGCTTGATGCATTAGGTGATAGGAGTTGATTGATAAAACAATTCCTGCATTACCTTCCTTGAATTCGATTACCTTCCTTGATCACCCGTTTTACAAAAGAATTTGATGTTTAGCCTTGCTTTAGAAAACAAAATGTTTTGTTTTTACAAAATATGATGTGGCAAAGGTGGGTGGGATGTTTTCGAAAATAAAACTTGATGGTGGATCTGTCAAAGGCCTTGATGGATTCAACATCGGAAAAGATGTACCTCTGCCAGGTACCAAACTTTGGGTTTGAAATAATTAAGCTGAGACTAGGCGGGTGACTTGCACGAGAAAGGAGTCTCGGTGTAGTGTCTCCGTCTGAGTCGATTAAGGACCGTGTCGATGTAGGCTTGATGACCGAGGACCCTTTAACTGGTCACATGCCTCATCATGGGTAAGCCTTGCCTCGGGCAGACTAAGGCCAGAATAAGATAACACGAAATGGGCGTGGAGCGGTGGCGGGAGTAGCGTGTACCCTTCGTGGCAAGAGGCTGGACGGTGGTGTATCTGTGCTCTCGGTTTGCGTGAACCTGATCTGGTCTTAAGAACCCCGGTGGCGGGTTGACATATGCAAGGGTTAAGTGCTACATATGTCGTGTGATTGGAGATCCTCAGCTGAGTATAATCGATTCGGATCGCCGTACCTTCGCGGTTATGAAGACTTGGTCACTGACCTATACGTAGCAATCCACTAAAGATGATGGTTTTGTTAAGAAATTGGCTAGTGCAGGACAAGTGATTGAACTAGGGTAGAAAGAACTCTAGTTACAGGTAATTTTACTCAACTTGACAAATAAAACTGGATTTTTAAGGATCCACTTTAGTAAGCATTTCTGCAAAACAGAGTCTTTGATCATTGAAAAACCTTACCTTGACTCCCTTAACCAGCATACCCTTGAGAGTCTTTTCTTTAGTCGGGTAAGACTTGCTGAGTAATTACATACTTAGGGTTTATCCCTCCGTTGTTTTTAGGTGAGGAAGCGACAAATTTTTGTTGCTTCTGCTCCAAGGTGGTTCCCAAGGAAGAAAAACAAGAGTGAAGCTGCGGGAGGACTTGGTCCTCCATATAGAACTTTTATGAAAGAACTATCGGGAGGAGTTTTTGCCTCCCTTGGTATTGTAATAATATTACTCTGCACTCCTAGGATAACTCTGGTCTGTAATAAGTAACTTGGTCTTACTTTCTAAATAAATGTAAGTTATGTAATCGCTTCCGCATTTCTATATCTCTGATGTTCTGTAATGTCTGCAAGATGGGTGAAACGTTCCTGGAAAGGTAAGAAAGAAGATACCGAACTTGTCAAGTGGTTCAGGAGCACCTACAAGGTTGTCTGAGGTCTGTTGGACAAGGACAACTGTAGGTGGGCCTAATTACTTGGGAGGTTCCGTCACAGAGCCCGGATAGATAAAAACGATGTCGAACTCGCGACAGACGAAACATATGCGATATTAAAATCGTGATAGATGAAGATGATTAAATTTTAGCATATGTTTTATCCACTGATATTATGTGCTTAAATTTATACTCGTTGTCGAGCGGAATATAAACATCAGGGGTGTTACAGCCCTGCCCCCTTAAAAGAATCTTGTCCCGAGATTCGGAGCGAAATACTTTTAAGAGTGGAGAAGCAGGTAATCCCATGTCCATATCAGCGATAACCCTAAGATAGTCCGGAGCGAAGGCGAGTGCCTCAGAATGTTGTTTCTCTAGTGGACATAACATGTATCGCCTTAGGCTAATTTATACAATGTCTGCCAGAAGAACACATAAGGTTCCATGTATACAATTTGCTTTTTCTGATAACACTGCACTATCTGAGTCTATTGAGCGAGCGGTAAATACGCGATTTTAACCAAACAAAACCAGATGCAACCTCTTGGGTAAAACACACAGAAAGAGGTTTACCAACAAGTGGTTACGGTAAGTTCGTAGCACATGAGACGAGTGTGGATGAAGAATAACATCACAGTTGACCCGTGGCTAGCCAGAAAATCCAAGTCCCTGAAAAGTGATAGAGACTCGAAAAATCACCAGGGAAGGGATCTGTAGATGCGGACCTTGCAACAAGTCCATTCTATCCAGTACTAATCATGGCTCGACTTGATCACATACATTGGAAAACCATACGTGAGGCGATCGAGGCATGACTAGAGCGAGAATTAGGTGGTTATCAGTCGACTTAACCTTGATTCCTGTAAGTACTTTCTTTAGGATGAGGTGAACCAAAGTGAGTTTAGACAACTCGACAAAATGATCTCTAAACTCAATCTATGTTCACAAAGCAGTTACAAGTTAGTAAAACCAACTTGTTGAACTACCCCTAACATTGAGCAGGTCCTCTCAGTACCATCGGTAAGCCAAGGGTTGAGAGTTCACATTTGCTAACAGAAGATCATGGATTATATAAGAGAGCGAATGAACAAACTCCTGCATCTCAGCAACAGGGAAAACAGATCTCCAATTTGAGACCTAATCAGTTGTCTCTCGACACTAAAAAGCTTCAAGCCTTCACCTTTACACAAAGGACATAAAGGGAACATGTATGTGTGAAGTCACCATCAAAGTCAAGGAAAAGAGACCACACATGAAAGGGGTATGCCCTTTTGATCCAACAGAAATGATAGATGTTGCTTGATCACTTGACAAACAACACCGAAATTGTTTCAAGGGAAGGTCAATGGAAGATAACACATCAGTGTAGTTCCATAATGGATCATGGCTAGAGACCTTGATACCAGCACGCGCCAAGCAACATAACCTTGCGTGTACATTCACAAGGGGCTCTCAGTTTCGCGGCGGTACCATAAGTCTTTAATCGAGACACCATTATCAAACTGGCACCAATAATGAATCTCACATGGTAAGAACAATTTGTGCAGAGACAACACATCGATATAGTCTTATAATGGATTATGACTACTAACTATGATACTAGCGCGTGCCAAGTAGCGTAACCATGTGTGTGCACCCATAGGAGGCCCTCGGTTTCAGCATGGTGCCACCAATTTTAGTCATAACACCATTACCAGACGTAACCAATAAGAAATCTCGCACCACACAACTGGATTGAGCAAGGGTGACAATATACAAAGAGATACTCCACCTGTAAGAACGGTTACAAGTAGAGAGCCAAATAGACCATGGCCCGATGAAATGATCAAGACATGGCCATAACCTAAACTTGATGAAAGGAGTATGATGGGAGACTGTTAATTCAGCCTAAACATATTTCTATGCCCATCACAGAGATTATGAGGTCAAAGATCAGTATCTGATTAGATACAGGGGAAACAAACATAAGATTAAATCGATACGCCTTCGATAGATATGGGAAAACCAAAGGCATCAAATTCAAGAAAATGATCGGACATGTCTTGCCTGGGTCAGATTGCTAAAGTAACAAGATAATTCACAAGGAAAGGCCAAATACAATAGAGACCTCAACCTGCATCAACTGAACAAGAGAATGGTTCTAGAAGGAGACATGGCTTGAGATCCTTGGTTTAAGCTTGGGTACATTTTATGTCCAACAAAGAAATTATCTAAGCATTCATTTACATGAGTTTAGTCATGAAGGGATAATGGTAAATTCAAACTTGGGTCTAGGTTCACCAAATAAGAACATGGCCTAATTTTGGGTTTAGGCAAACAAGTCACCAATACTCTATCGGCACATCAAGTACAAGAGCAAACACGTATAACACCTAAATAGATTACCTAAAGAACAGAGGACAGCTATTTCATCGAAGTCCATAATACAACATTACACCACATTATTTACAATCATTGGTTACTAGAATAAAGATGAGAGAAGCATTTTGGATGTATAGGTGACAAACATGATGCATGCTCGTCCTATGCGTCCTCACGAGTTTTGCCAACATACTGTGGCAATAGCATTCTATATCGGTGGCATACTTCGTCTCTCTCGGTATTTTGCTAGTCATCAGCTACACATACGTTTTCGAGGTTAGTGTACCTGCAGAAAATTCCATCACAGCCCATTTTTCCATGATGCAGTTCACTCATGACAATTTATCACAATTTATACTCCATATATTGCTATATGGAGGCCAGCTCATCATTAACCATCGAGCCATGCATAGGCGCCGTTGCCACACTTTAACCATAGGGCAACTCATTATGGTAACTCACCTTCTTACCTGAGCGTAGGTGTGTCGTTACAAGTACATACACTTCTCAGTATTCCCATGTCTGTATACCCGTACACATCCATGGGGTACTGAATTCCCAGAAAAGTAATTACTCCACATCGCAGTCTTCATATATACATATGTGTAACATGTTGTTGGGGGTATGCTTCGTCGTCGAAGTTCCTGTAAGAAGAAACACCTTCGGCAGATCTTCTCAAAAGCAGTGTCGAAGTTATCATCCATAAAGCTTCGGCATGGTGGCATGTCTCAAGACGAAGGAGTGAACCGACTTAAAGATGAAATGACCAATCGACCCGTGATAGCTTGTATTATGATTGTAAGCATTTGTAAAGGGCATGAATGTAATTTCTCACAGGCTGCGTCCTGTGCCTATAAATATATGAATAGTACCCCTGTATTGTTCACGCTGACTGGCATTCATCACACTCGAACTTTCACCTTCTATCAAGCCGAAGGTATAAATGTGATTCAATATTACCCATGTTTATTCATGATTATATAATAAAAATGTCTAAATGATATCATATGATTATTCATGTTTTTTATGTGTCATATGATTCTGCTTTCCATTATTTATTAAGATGATGAAGGTATGTCCTTCATGACCTTCGTCTATAGATCATTATATCATAAGGGAGATAATGCTTCGAAGGATGAAGGTATTTAGCCATTAACTTTTGTGTTGCCTTGTTCTTAATTTATAGTATTTGAGAACAAGTCCCCAACATTGGCGCCCACCTCCAGTGAACTCACTTTCACTTTTGAGCTGATGGCTTCATCTGGCAACCAAGCTGAAGCTGCTTCGGCTACGAAGCTGGTGCTCCCGATAACAGGCGGTTCATGCTCAGAGCCGGCCAATAAGAAGCAAAAGGAGGCCCAGAGAAGGGTACAACATGTTGGGGTGTAGGGACCCTTCATCAAGTCAAAATGGTCCCACATCCCATTTACCTTCTCCCAGGAGGACCTTCAGCTCAAGGATTATCCTCATAATGATGCTATGGTCATATCTTGTGTCATTAAGGGATTTCTGGTCCACAATGTTCTGGTTGATACAGGCAGTGCAGCTGACATCATATTCGCTAAGGCCTTCAGACAGATGCAGGAGCCAGAGGACAAAATTCATGATGCTACACACCCTCTTTGTGGCTTCGGAGGAAGACAGATCATAGCACTTGGCAAGATCACAATGCCAGTAACCTTTGGATTTGTCCACAACACAAGGACTGAACAGGTTGTGTTTGATATTGTTGACATGGAATACCCCTACAATGCAATCATTGGTCGTGGAACACTCAATGCATTCGAAGCAATTCTTCATCCAGCATATATGTGCATGAAGATACCTTTGGATCAAGGGCCTATTGCCATTCATGGAAGTCAGGAAGCCACCAGAAAGGCTGAAGGAAATTGGACAGACTAAAAAGCAATCCACAATATAGATGGAGCCGAAGCTTGTGAACAGTATAAGTATAGAAGAGAGAAGGCTGCTTCGACTGATCAGCCGAAGCCCATGCTTCTATGTGAAGACATAGCAGAGCAGAAGGTATTGCTGGGGTCCCAATTATCTGAAGAGCAGGAGAGAACCTTGATAAGGTTTTTATTCAACAACAAAGATGTTTTTGCATGGTCAGCCAACGATCTAGGTGGTGTCAACAGGGACGTCATTGAGCATTCACTCAATGTCGATCCATCCTTCAGACCCAGGAAGCAAAAGCTTCGGAAAATGTCTGACGACAAAGCCGAAGGTGCTCGGAACAAAGTAAAAAGACTTCTCAGTGCTGGTGTCATCAGAGAAGTAAAATACCGAGAATGGCTAGCCAACACTGTTATGGTAAAGAAGGCCAATGGTAAATGGAGAATGTGCATTGATTTTACTGATCTGAACAAGTCTTGTCCAAAGGATGAGTTCCCATTACCAAGAATAGATTCTCTAGTAGATGCAGCAGCTTCGTCAGAACTCATGAGTCTACTAGATTGTTACTCAGGCTATCACCAAATCTGGATGAAGAAGGAAGATGAGCCAAAAACCAGCTTCATAACCCCCAGTGGTACATATTGTTATCTTCGGATGCCTGAGGGGCTCAAGAATGCTGGAGGAAGCTTCAGCAGGATGACAACCAAGGTTCTTCATTCTCAGATAGGCAGAAATGTACTAACATATGTTGATGATATCATAGTGAAGAGCACGAAGCAAGAAAATCTCATTACTGATTTGCAGGAAACATTTGCTAATTTTAGGCAAGCTGGCCTGAAATTAAATCCAGAAAAATGTGTCTTCGGAGTGTAGAAGGGCAAGTTCCTTGGCTGTCTAGTTTCAACGAAGGGGATTGAAGCCAACCCAAGCAAGATCGAAGCTATCCTTCGAATGGAGCCGCCAAGCACAAAGAAAGGGGCCCAACGGCTGACAGAAAGACTGGCATCTTTGAATCGATTTATATCTAGATCAGCAGAAAGAAATTTACCATTCTTTGAAGTACTAAAGTCAACTGAAGTTTTCCAATGGGGCCCAACTCAACAGAAAGCTTTCGAAGAACTGAAGCAATACCTGATTGATTTAACAACATTAACTCCACCAGTGCTAGGGGCTCCATTGCTATTGTATGTGGCAGCTTCGCACTCTGCAGTAAGTGCGGCGCTTGTACAAGAGAAACTTGAAGGACAATCCAAAAAGCAAGTCCCAGTATACTTCGTCTCTGAAGTTTTGAGTTTATCAAAGAAAAACTATACAGAATTGGAGAAGGTGTTGTATGCTGTGTTGATGGCGTCCAGGAAGCTTCGACATTATTTTCAAGCATATCACATAATTGTTCCTTCATCACATCCCCTGAAGGATATCATGAGGAATAGAGAAGCTACTGGAAGGATTGGAAAGTGGGCCGCGGAGCTTAACGAATTCACTATTGACTACGTGCACAAATCTTCAATTCAATCCCAAGCGCTAGCAGATTTCATCGCTGATTGGACGCCAGGGGCTCACGAAGAGGGGACAAGCAAAGATGCCGAAGCTTGGACAGTGTTTTGCGATGGTTCTTGGGGAGCCTTCGGTGCAGGAGCAGCTGCGGTCCTAGTAGCACCTTCAAAAGTCAAAACATGTTATGCAGTCAAACTGGATTTCAGTTGTACAAATAATATTGCTGAGTACGAAGCACTTCTATTGGGGCTTCGGAAACTAAGGGCAATGGGAATAAGAAGGGCCATCCTAAAGACTGATTCTCAAGTTATTGCTGGCCACGTGGACAAGAGTAACAAGGCACGAGATCCGAAGCTTGAAAGATATTTGGATGCAGTTCGAAGGTTGGAAGCTTCCTTCGAAGGTTTTTCTGTCAAGAATATTCCAAGAGGTGAAAATGAACATGCAGATTTGCTAGCCAAATCAGCGGCTCAGGGGCTCCCTCTACCCTCGGAAGTATTTTTTGAAACAATAAAAGCACCTTCGGTTGAGCTCATGGAGAGAGCAGTGCTTACTATTTCTCCAGTACACAGTGAAGACTGGAGAACTGAAATAATATCTTTCCTCCAAGGCAATTGTCTCTCAAGTGACGAAGCTTATAACAAGAGAATGGAGGCAAGAACAAGGCCATATGTGATGATAGAAGGGGAATTGTATAAACATGGAGTTTGTTCACCACTCCTCAAGTGTTTATCAAGAACTGAAGGTATGGAATTAATGAAAGAGATACATGCAGGTCTGTGTGGATCTCACATTGGATCTAGGCCCTTGTTGGGAAAAGTTTTTCGACAAGGATTTTACTGGCCGAAGGCAGCTTCGGATGCAGCAGAACTAGTCCAAAAATGTGAAGGCTGTCAAAAATGTGCAAGAGACCAGAAGCAACCTTCATCTCTCACTCAGTTAATACAGCCCACTTGGTCGTTGCAAAGGTGGGGCCTCGATTTGCTAGGCCCACTTCCACCAGCACAAGGAAATCTAAAATATGTTGTGGTGGCGGTAGAGTATTTTTCCAAGTGGATTGAGGCGAAGCCTTTAGCCACAATAACTTCGGTCACCGTCCAGAAATTCTTCTGGCAAAACATTGTTTGTCGCTTCGGAGTGCCGAAGGCTATTACTGTAGACAACGGAACACAGTTCGATGCTGAAGCTTTCAAGGAATTCTGTGAACAAATTGGCACGAAGATTCATTTTGCATCAGTCAGACATCCAGAGTCAAATGGACTTGTTGAAAGAGCTAATGGCATTATAATGACGGGAATAATGAAGTTAATCTTCAATCAGCCCAGAGGAAAGTGGCCAGATGAATTGATCAAAGTGGTGTGGAGCCACAACACAACAATATCAAGGTCAACAGGTTTTACACCATTCAAACTATTGTTTGGTGACGAAGCAATAACCCCAGAAGAAGCTAAGGCAGGATCAATAAGAACAGTGGCTTCGGCAGAGGACGAAGCTGATTATTCTGTGGCAAAAGATGCTATAGAAGGGATCAGGCTTCAGGCCGTGGAGAATATCAATAAATACCAAGCCGAAACAATAAAATGGCGTGATAGAAAAGTTCGGCTAAAGAACATTAAGCCAGGGCATTTGGTACTTCGGAGAGTGGCCAACCCAGATACAGTAGGCAAGCTACAGTTGAAGTGGGAAGGACCTTTTCTGGTAGTATCTTCGTCAAGACCCGGTTCTTACAGATTGAAGGATATGGACGGCAACAATATTCCTAGATCTTGGAATGCGGATGAGCTTCGGCGATATTATGTTTAGCTTGATGTAATCTTTTTATTTTCCTATGGCACCCTTTTCCTTTCCAAAGGGGGAGAAAGGTTTTTAATGGGGCCATAGAATGTAATTTCTCTTTTTCTTATTCAGCTCTACGAGAGCAAAATCCCCCAGATATGTAAATGTAAAAACTGAGCATGCACCATCGAGTGCAGGAAAAAGGAAAAAACAGGGAGAAGCTCGAAAGTCGTCCCTAAGGGGATGCAGAGCACGACGAAGCTACAAAAAGCCGTTCCTAAGGGAGCGCAGCGTAAGTTTTCTGCTCAAAAGTCGTTCCAAAGGGAATGCAGAGCTTACAGCGAAAAGTCAACGCTGATTCCCCGAAATATAAGGCGAAGCGCGAAAAGTCAACGCGATACCGCCGAAATAGAAGGCGAAGAAGTTCAAAAGACGTTCCTAAGGGGATGCAGAACTTACAGCGAAAAGTCAGCGCTGATACACCAAAAATAAGCGGTGAAGCCGAAAAATAAGCGGCAAAGAGACTTCGGTCATTCCAAGGGAATAAAGGCTATGGTTGTGGCTTCGTATGCGTGTGTTTGGACATTCATTTGCACGACACATTACATCATACATTTGCATTCATAAACATTCATTTAGACATACATAGGATCATCATCATCATAACATACAGACACAGGCAGATGCTTCGGCTATAAAGATAAGGCTTCGGCAAAAAAGAAAAAGAAGCAGTTTCATGCTTCGTTGTGTACGAAAAGAAGGGAAGGTGTTTTTCGCCTTCGGCTCAAAAAATACTAGTTTCGTCCACAGCAAAGCAGTTGAACATGGACGAAAAGGTAAAAATATATTACAAGGTATGCACAAATTTACAGAATTAGTATTTGATTCTTAAATTACAACGATATTACAAGATTTTCTCTAGAATTTTTCAGCAAGGTCTTCAGCTTCGGATCATCTGAGCTTCGGATCACCTGTTAAGCTTCGGCTCATTGTTCCTCAGCATCGTCATCCTGTACATATTAAAACGGTATGAGAGAACTGCAGAGTTCAAGGAGAAGGTAAAGTAACAGGCACAAATTTCTTACCGGCTTAAGGTGGCTTCGAGCTTCGTCGCCAGCCATTTTTCGCCCGCCTTTTACCCAAATCTGAGTTATAAATCTATTTCCTATACTCCGAGCTAGGCTAGGGATATCAATTAAATCTGTTGATAAGCTAAAATTTGGTCTGTTGACAATTTTTCCATGTTCGCAGCCAGATTTTATGAAGGCAACAGCTGTGCCCCGAGAAGCTAGCAGAGCGCAGAAATCGGCGTGTCCAGCTATAACTTCGTCGAGTGCATCAACTTCGCCCTCAATATGTTCGAAGGTTTCCGGCAGGTTCTCAACCGAAGGACTGAATTTCACAGTGCTGGCTCCAACCGAGTTGAAAACCTGCTTCAGCCGCTGCAGGCACTGTTTGCTGAAGCTACGCATTTTTCTTGAAGTTCTTTCAGTGATTTCCGCAAATTTGAATTTTTCTCAGCTTCAGCTTCGAGTTTGGCTTCAAAATTTTCTTTTCCATGGAGAGTTCACTATTCAATCTAGCAATTTCGGCCTGGGCCTCCGCCAGTGAACCTTCCATGGTTTGAAGTACGAAGTCTTTTTTCTCCAGGGTAGCCTCATGGTCTTTAATCTTCTTCTCAGGCCCTCAATTATAACTTCGTTCTTTTTGTCCTCGAGGTCTTGTTGCATCCTCAGGACTTTGCTCAGCAGTAAGCTCTGATAAAATAAGCTTCATTAGAAAACAATCTTCATATCAAAACAATGAAAAGATAAGAATTTTACCTTAAAGTTAGCATAAAATAGACTACCGGCGATATGCTGTCGCCGGTACCTGCTGAGGTCTGCTTCAACCTTCGGGAGGCCAACACTCTTTGATATAGTGCCGACAACCTTCGCCCCAGTGTGGTCCCGAAGGCATCCTAAGCTTTCTTCGTTGACTCCCCCGAAGAGTAACGCACCTGGTCTGTACCCGCAAGATATAGCATACTCTTTCAGTTCTTCTTTTTCAGCCTTCGACAATTCTTGCCCAAGTATATCTTGAAAATTGAAGTCCTCTTCTTCCGAAATATCCTCGGCTTTCTCCTTTCCTTTTCCAGCCACTGTGCCCGGGATCTCTTCAGCGGCTGCAGCAGCTTCTTCCGTGGCCGCATCCAGAAGCATGGTATCAATTTCAGGACTGTGGCATCTAGATTTACATCTTCAGCGGTTTCAGCTTCGGCACTTTCGGCTTCGGTGGGTGCAGCTTCGGCAGCAGCAGTGCTCTCAATAGCTGGAGTCTTTGACGCCGATGCCAGCCGGCGTCTGCTCGATAACTTCAACTACATGAATAATTCTTCGTTTTTTCGGCTCATCTGGCTTCTTTGCTGGAAGGCTCCTTTTCCTTCTGAAAAAGCTTCGTCAGATGTGGCCCTAGTGGACTTAGCTTGACAGGCAAAGATTCAGTCATTACCTTTAAATTTCTTCCACATCGGTAGCAGGAGGTGTTGAAGGAGCTTCATCCCAATATCAGTCGTTTTTCGCTTCAGAGCCGCAGTCTTCTTTTTCTTCGAAGCAGCTACCTTCGGCTCAGGGCTTAATTTTCTTTTCTTCAAAGTTTTTTCATCCTTTTTCACCAATTTAGCAGCTTCTTTATCCAGGCGCTAGCAACTCTTTTTCTTTTTTGTCCTTCGGCACCTCTGTCCAAACGCTCATAGTCAGGATACTCAAAGTTCAGAGCATCCATCACTCGGTTCAACCTTCGCTTTGGTCGAGTGCCGAAGGCTGCAGTCATTAGTTGATCTTCTTTTTTGGAATAGTTGCCAAGGATCTCGTTGCACATAACTTCAATCGTGTCTAACCACTCTTGGCAAGGTTCTTTGAAGTGTTTCTTGAATTTATAATAATAGGGCAACCGAACAAGTTCCTTCTCTTTCTTTTTCCCTTTGAGCTTCGGCATGTCCCATTCTTTCAAAGTCGGGAATACTCTAAAAGCTAAGAATTCTTGCACCAGATCCCTAGTACCAATGTGCTCCGCAATAACTCGAAATTCGCCTAGTGCAATCTGGCATGGACTCTCGGTGCCATGTTGCATTGGGGCCTAGTCTCTCCGAAGATTAATTCTAATGGGCTTTGAACCAGCTTCTCCTTTTTCTCATCAACTTTGACATAAAACCATTCAGTCTTCCAGCCAGCTGGCCATTTGGTACGATAGCTGATAACTGGAGTCTTCGCATCTTTGCGATAAGCAAAATTATAGCATCCAAGTTCTCGTGCAGCCCATCTTCTCTAGCTTTTGTCTGATAATGAAGCTCATGTGCCCGGCAGAAGCCTTCGGCAAGTGGTTCTGCCCCTTGGCTTCGGAGAGCCTAGATGTAGACGCTAAGCCTAACGATGGCGTTAGGAGTTAGCTGATGGAGATAAATCCCAAACTTCCCCAAAACATCTTCAATCATCTCATTCAAAGGAAATCTTAATCCTGCTTTAAAGAAGCTTTTAAAGACTACCACTTCATCCTTTTCTGGCTTCGGAGTAATTTCCTCTCCGCCAAAGCGAATTAGTTCCTTTTTGGCTTCACTGAAATAGCCTAACTTCATCAACTTAGTCATATCATCTTCGTAACAGTGGACCTCCCAAACTCAGTGGCTGGGTTTAGATTCACCTTCTTCAGCACCAACCTGCTCAGCTTCAGCGGCAGGTGCACCTTCATCAGAAACATCCTCTGGCGCTACCAGCCCCGACCGTTTCATCACTTCGGAAATCGGAGCGTTTCAGCAGCTTCAGCTTCTTCTCTGTCACGTGTAACCCTGGCAGTGGAGCGTACCCTTGCCATTTGATGATGGATTCCTCACAATTTTTGATGAAGTTGTTGACTTTTTTAATTTTTCTGAAGCTCTTCCTCTTGTGACGAAGCAAAACCAACAGCGGTGCTTCGGTTGAATGCGATGAACAAGCTTCGGCTATGGTCAAATTTTTGGCAGCAAAACAGTGCAATAGCAATGAATGCTGTGGTAACTTCACACCTACCCGTCTGTTTATATAGTGCCGCAGGTGGGAAGGTGAATCGTCAAGTCTTCGCATCGGACGAACAGTCGCCCGCACCCACTGAATGGTGGGCCACAGAACCCGAGAAGGTGAATCGCCAGGACGAGTGTACCCACCGCATGGTGGAGCCACCTCGCGCTCGGAATATTTTAATCGTTTCTCAGCAACGAGCTCAGGGAAGGTGTTTTTCGGACCTTTGGCATTCGAAGCCTAGGAGACTTTTTCACGGATCAAGCTTGTTACGAAAAACGATCTAGCACCACGAAGGGGCTACTGTTGGGGGTATGCTTCGTCGCCGAAGATCCTATAAGAAGAAACACCTTTGGCAGATCTTCTCAAAAGCAGTGCCGAAGTTATCATCCATAAAGCTTCGGCATGGTGGCATGTCTCAAGACGAAGGAGTGAACCGATTTAAAGATGAAATGACCAATCGACCCGTGATAGCTTGTATTATGATTGTAAGCATTTGTAAAGGGCATGAATGTAATTTCTCACAGGCTGCGTCCTGTGCCTATAAATATATGAACAGTACCCCTGTACTGTTCACGTTGACTGGCATTCATTCGCACGTCACACTCGAACTTTCACCTTCTGTCAAGCCGAAGGTATAAATGTGATTCAATATTACCCATGTTTATTCATGATTATATAATAAAAATGTCTGAATGATATCATATGATTATTCATGTTTTTTATGTGTCATATGATTCTGCTTTCCATTATTTATTAAGATGATGAAGGTACGTCCTTCATGACCTTCGTCTGTAGATCATTATATCCTAAGGGAAATAATGCTTCGAAGGACGAAGGTCTTTAACCATTAACTTTTGTGTTGCCTTGTTCTTAATTTATAGTATTTGAGAACAAGTCCCCAATACATGTATATAATCAAGCGCCACAATTAAGCACTTCCCTAGACTGACGTTTGTTCGGTCATGCTCTCACATCTCACCTTACCTTGAGCGTCGATCCATTCAAAAATGAATGGCCTTAAAAATAACAATACACATGTATGCAATATTCCCCCGGTTGTGGGTTAGTGTTTTAATCTAAGCCACCTGATAGTCCTTAATTTAGGGCTTAACAGAGGATGTCTCTAGCATTATAGTTTTTTAAAGCTGTTTTTCAAAGCCAAACAATGTGTTTAGTTGAAAATAGGTTTTTTCGAAACCAAAACTTTTGTTTTGAAAATACGTATGTGACCGTATGTACTTAATCTTGCTCCGATACCAGTCTGTGGCAGAACCTCCTAAGTTATTGGGCCCACATGCACCTGTCCTTGCCTCAAAGACCTCAGACGGCTATGCATGTACACCAGATAACTTAACAGGATCTGTCCGAGTGCCCCAAGGACCTCGGATAAACCACTTACCACCTAGATCGCGAGATTAAGTAACACAAATCACACACACCAACATTTTTGCAGCGGAAATCATATTACCAAATTCTACAAGTTACATCAAGTTTACTTTATGTTTATCGGAGTAATTACAAAAATGATTCAAAGAAATAAACTTTGAAATGTTATAAATTATTTATAAGTTTGAAATATATGCTAGCTCAAGTGACCATCCTCAATAAGAAGTATAGAAGAGTTACTTAGACTTATAAGAAGGCCGAGCCCACTGGCACTTAACACCATCAACAGCTGTAACACCCCTGGTGTTACTATAACTAAAACTTGAGCATGGCATCATAAGCATTGGCATTGCATATGTTTGACACACCTAGAGTGCATTCACTAGGCAAAAATTTCAAACAAGTTGTATTGTTTTAAGTGTTTTGCAAATAGGACCCTGGATAGGGAATTTAACCCTAAATAGGGATTAAAGGGGTAAAACCTAACCCAAGTTGAGAAAACCTAAAAGCTTTAGGGTAAAAGTCATAAAATGAACCCAAAAATAAACTTGAATCACCTTTATACCCCTAAGATACCAGAAACCCTAATTGGAACCCTGGAAAGCCCTAAAACTAAACCCTAGGGCCCTATGTGCAAAATTAGTCCACTTTTGGGCTAAAGTGCAAAAACCAAGCCAAATAAGTATTTTACGTCATTTGGTTCACAAATATGTGGACTTAAAGGCCAAACCCTAAGTTTTGGACTTAAATGCAAAATGGACCTCATTTGAGTTCTATACTAAGTCTGAAATTCAGGGTTATAGACCCAACTTTGGGGCTGTGTAGCTTTCAAAAGAGTGAGAATTCATATTAGGTCACCACATCAAAATTGTAGCCCAATTATAGGAGAACAACTTTGCTTAAGAGTGTAAGCACAGTTGTTAAGAAAATATTGGAGATAATCAGGTCTGAAGTTAAGCTGTCAGGCTGATTCAGTCTAAAAATTCAGATGTTTAGTGTAACAGAGCCATCTTTGGGTTTGAATTAAACCCTGATCCAGTGCTCAAATGGGTTCAAGTTCTATAGCTGAATTGTTGTCGGTTTATAGCTCTACAACTTTGTTACAGACGGTTGGTTTAGTCACCACACAAAAATTGGAGAAAATCGACCCTAAATATGGGCTATCAGGTGCTCTGATGGGAGCTCACGATGGTACAGTGCCCAACGGATCAGATCGGACGCAGCAAAAGAATCCCGCCATCGATCACTCCTCCGCCGCGATTCGCGTCGCCGGCGTCGTGATTCCCGCTCGGGGTAAGTCGATAACTTCGCGGCGTCAAAAGATCGTCGTCACCGTTGAGCTGGAAGCCACCCCGATCGGCCACGATACCCCTCCCCTTTGCTCACCGCCGTAGATAAGGCCGCTCGCCGCCGTCGTGCCATCTCTGGGCCCGCCGCGTGTTCGAGCCTTTCCACGGCACCACCGTGATTCCCTACTGCCGTCCCATCATCGCCGATGAGCCCGCCACGGCTAGGAACACGTATTCACCGCGCCAGACTTCTTCCTCATCTCCGGCCGCCAGCACGGCTCGGTCGAATTGATCGCCACCACCCCCGGAGTCTATAAATTGAAGCCACCGCAAGCTCCGTAGAGTAGTCAAGAACCCCGACACCCAGTATTGTCCCCAGTTGATCGCCAGCGAGCTTGAATTTCACCGTTTCCCCAATTCGGTTTCCGCCACCGTGAATTCGCCTCACCGTGGCTAGCCCCTCTCCCGGTCAGTTCACCTCTTCTTCTTCCTCGTTCAAGTTTTCCCTTAAGCCTACGATGCTTGCCGAGCCACTGAATTGAACTAGGAGCCCGCCAATCGATTGGAACACGAGCACATGTCCGCGCCGTTCACTGTCCTCGCGGGCAGAGCTTGGCGGATCACCAACCGTAAAATTTATTGGGGGGAAATGGTCCTTAGAACTCGAATTTGGTTTAATCCAAAGCTGGGCACTAGTCCTTGCCCCAATCGGCCGGCACAGACAGCTCGCCGGAGCTCGGCCGTGCTCCACGCCGTCGGGGACCGTGAAACGTAAAGGAATAGAACTCGAGGGACTTTCTTGCAAAGTGTCAGTGACTCTGTTAAATAGTGAGAGAACCCGTTCGCAATTAGTTAAAACCCCAAGGGCCTCTGTGCAAGTCTGCCAGCGCGGGCGCGGGCGCGCGCATTTCTTCTGGTAGTGGGCCGACCTGGGCTGGATTCGGTCCAATACTATTCATCTGTTTTTTCTTTTTCTTTTATCTCCAGAGCCAAAACAATTATAGAAAACAGTAGAAAAATGATAAAATTGTGAAACCAATTTTCCTAGTCTTGTTATTTTCCCTAGAATTTAGTAAAAATAGTTTTGTGATTTTTAGTAGAAATAAGAAATTTTAGGGCATTTAAAGTGGGTAAAATTATTAGTTATGGATTTTTAGAAAATAAATGGTAAGTCCAAAAATGCCCAAACTTTTTATGAGGACTTAAAACAATATTTAGAAGCCTTGGGTAGAGTTTGAATTGATTTGAACCATGTTTGATAACTAGAACCCTAAACCACCCCCTGCCCTTTGAACTCCTTTACCGACTCCGGAAACCCTAAGTTCTCGGAGTTCCGTGAAGGAAAGTTGTACTCAAGACATAGATAATAAGTTTATATTATCTTTGCATCCTCATGAGCATCCCATGGCATCCATTCTTATACATATGTATGGTTATGATTAGAACGTGAAGAAGAAATCGAAGTCACTGAAGAGAAGACACCACCACCTTCGGAATCTCAGGCCGAAAATTGTTTCTATTTTGATATCTGCGGATCCGAGCCTGACTCACCTGTGAACGAAGGCAAGCCCCGGTTCATGCAACCCCTTTCCTTATGTTTTTAAATACTTTTCGCACACTTAAGTCTAGTGAAATGTGCATTAGGTTCATAGGAATTGCTTGAAACCCTTTGATGCATTGCTTTCCTTGATATCCATACCTTTATAGATACTTCTGTGAAGTATCAAAATATGATTTACAAAAATGCTTAGCCTTGCTTAGATCTTGTGGATAGAGGTTGTCCTCAGTCTAACCCGGGAGAGGATGGCTTCTACCTGCAAGAATATTTTCATTTGGAGCAATAGTGGGATCTTACTGCAAAGTTCCCTGTGATGCTCTTTCATCCTAAGGAACAGACACAATCCTAAGGATGGAAATACTTAAATTGAGACTTGGGTTAGGAACAGGTGATGTTCTACCCAGGTTGGTCAAGGATTAATGCGTTTGTAGGCGTGCTGACCGAGGACCCTTTAACTGGTCACATGCCTCGTCATGGGTAAGCCTTGCCTCGGGCAGACTAAGGCCAGAATAAGATAACATGAAATGGGCGTGGAGCGGTGGCGAGAGTAGCGTGTACGCTCCGTGGCAAGAGGCTGGACGGTGGTGTATCTGTGCTCTCGGTTTGCGTGAACCTGATCTGGTCTTAAGAACCCCGGTGGCGGGTTGACATATGCAAGGGTTAAGTGCTACATATGTCGTGTGATTGGAGATCCTCAGCTGAGTATAAATCGATTCGGATCGCCGTACCTTCGCAGTTATGAAGACTTGGTCACTTCCCTGCAACCTAAAGTCAGGATGTGAAACACTATGGATAAAAATGATGTTGTATTGATGAGATGTTGAAATTAGACTAGATGCAAATAGAGTCTATTAATACTTAATATGGCGTTAAAAGATTGAAAGTAAGGACTCACTTTAGTAAGCTACTTCTGCAAAAGTATAAGTTGATTTTTGCTAAAGCCTCTCCTTGGCTCCTATTTATCCAGCATACCCTTGAGAGTCTTTTCCTTAGTCGGGTAAGACTTGCTGAGTAATTCCATACTCAGGGTTTATCCCTTTGTTGTTTTTAGGTGAGGAAGCGACAAATTTTTGTTGCTTTTGCTCCAAGGTGGTACCAAATGAAGAAAAACAAGAGTGAAGATGCGGGGAGGACGTGGTCCTCCATATAGGACTTTTGTTTTAAAAGCTATCGGGAGGAGTTTTTGCCTCCTTGATATGTGTAATAATACTACTCAGCACTCGTTTATAGCTCTGGTCTGTAATAAGTAACTTGATCTTACTTTCTAAATAAATGTAAGTTTATGTAATTGCTTCCGCACTTCTTTATCTCCGATGTTCTGCAATGTCTGCAAGACGGGTGAGACGTTCCTGGAAAGGTAAGGAAAGATACCGAACTTGTCAAGTAGTTCAGGGGCACCTACAGGGTTGTCTGAGGTCCGTTGGACAAGGACAACTGTAGGTGGGCCTAATTACTTGGGAGGTTCCGTCACAGCTGGTATCGGAGCGTAGCCCTTCTTTGCAGATATTATGAGGCATCTTCAAAAAGATTTTTTAAAAAGTCTTACCTAAAAATTCTCTTCTCTTCTTAACCTAAGTATTCTGAAGAGTCTATCTTAAAGACCAGATAGGAAGAGTGCAATGTATAGAAGGTTGAATCGACTAAGGTTGATTCTGTACTTACACATGCATCATGCTAAGAATCATACTAATAACATTTTCCCCCTTAGAAAGATGCCGCCACGCACAAGGCTAACGGCTACGCAAGTCAACGGGACCAATTGGAGTGCCTCGGGATCAACTGGCCCCTCGACATGAAAGCAGTAGCAGTGGGGAGTAATGACCCCATCGGAGATCTTGAAGCCCGAGTGAGTCGACTTCAAGCGGCGCTTCAACACAGGACCGATGCTTGGGTCGCAGACGGAGATAGAATCAATGAACTAATAAGGGACTCGGTGGTGAGAGGCCTAATCAGGGCCAGGCGAAGAGGCAACGGTTTGTGATCCGGCCTTCAAGCCAAAATCGCACTTTTTCTCGTCCACCCTCATTCCCTTTCAAACAGCCAATCATTATTCGCCCCAACAATACCCCACTACTCCAAATCAGCCGGGTGCCCCAGGCACTCGATTCCCTGCCTTGCCTAGTTCTTCAACTGGGTGTTTTAAATTGCGGCAAGTCGGGACATTTCATCAAAGACTGCCCATATCCTAAGCAAAATCAATCAAATGCTCCACAAGGATCTAGGAGATCAGCTCAGCCCAAAGGAAATGTTGTGGGGAAAAATACAAAGAAGACGGGGCGTGTATATTATACCCAAGTGGCCACTACACCGGAAGAGAGCCGGTGATGATGGGTACGTTTCCCGTGGCCAGTCACCCTGCAATTATATCTTTTTGATTCTGGTGCTTCGCATACATTCATTAGCAAGAAATTTGTGGAGCAACATCACATTGCATGCCATGAATCAAAGAGGGATTTAAAATTCATTCACCTGGGGGACACATTTTTACTAGAGAAGTGGCCTATGAAGTGCCAGTAACAAGTGGACGGACGGAACTTTCCTGCTAACATGATTGTTCTGAAAGGCCAGGATATAGATGTAATTTTGGGTATGAATTGGTTAACCCAACACAAGGCAATTCTCAACACTGAACTCAGAACCGTCAGGTTGAGCTATAATCAAGAAGAGATTCTTTTGTCTCTCCCCGTAACCAATCCAGCCAAAGCTTCTGGTAGAGTATATGAAGCCATTGTACCGAGATCAAGAACATTCCGGTAGTATGTGAGTTTCTAGATGTATTTCTGGAAGATTTGCCTGGACTGCCCCCTGAAAGAGGATGTAGAATTCGTAATTGAGCTAAAGCCCGGTACGGCTCCCATCTCCCGAAGATCGTACCGTATGCCCCCTAATGAGTTGGCGGAATTGAAGATTCAATTACAAGATCTACTAAATAAGGGATTCATTCCGGCCAAGCTCGTCCCCATGGGGTTGCCCCGCCATTTTTGTTAAAAAGAAGGATCAAACCTTGCGAATGTGCGTGGATTATCGACCCCTGAATGAGGTCACCATCAAGAATAAGTACCCTCTTCCAAGGATCGACATCTTATTTGATCAACTGACTGGGGCGAGGGTATTTTCCAAAATTGATCTCAGGTCGGGCTATCACCAAATCCGTATTCGGCCCGAGGATATACCGAAGACCGCGTTTACTACGCGGTATGGATTGTTTGAATACCTGGTAATGTCTTTCGGGCTCACAAATGCTCCTGCCCACTTCACCTATTTGATGACTCGGTGTTTATGCCCGAGTTGGACAAGTTCGTGGTGGTCTTCATCGACGATATCTTGATATATTCTAAGAATGAAGAGGACCATGCTCAGCATCTACGGATTGTAATTAACGCGCCTGAGGGAACATCAGCTGTATGCTAAGTTCAGCAAGTGCGCGTTCTGGCTGGAGGAAATTCAATTTTTGGGGCACGTGTTATCGGCTAAAGGAATTGCGGTAGATCCTAGCAAGGTCAAAGATATTCTGGAGTGGAAACCCCCAACCACTGTTCACCAAGTCCGGAGTTTTCTTGGACTAGCTGGGTATTATCGCAGATTCATACCAGATTTTTCTAAGCTTGTGAAGCCAATCACAAGTTTATTGAAGAATGACATTAAGTTCAATTGGTCTTCTAAGTGTAATGAAGCCTTTGAGCAATTGAAGACATTATTAACCACTACTCCGGTATTGGCTCAATCGGACATCGCTAAAGCCTTTTGATGTATATTGTGATGCATCTGGCAGTGGGCTCGGCTGTGTACTGATGCAAGAGGGCCGAGTAATTGCGTATGCTTCAAGGCAGTTGCGCCGGCATGAGGAGCATTACCCAACTCATGATCTGGAGCTAGCTGCTGTGGTTCATGCCCTGAAGATTTGGCGTCACTATCTGCTGGGAAATATCTGTCACATATATACAGATCATAAAAGTTTGAAGTACATCTTCACCCAGTCAGAATTAAATATGAGGCAAAGACGATGGCTTGAGCTTATTAAAGACTATGAACTGGAGATCCATTATCACCCAGGCAAAGCCAATGTGGTGGGCAGATGCACTGAGTCGTAGACTTTCCTGCCACTGTCTTATGGCGAAGACCTCCGAGAACACTTTGTGTCAAGAGATGGAAAAGCTAAACTTGGGGATAATCCAACAAGGGACTCTAAATCAGCTAAAGCTTGAGTCAATCATTTTGCAAAGGATAATTGATGCTCAAAAGGATAATCTGGGTATGAAGCACATACGAGAGAAGATAAGGGCTGGAGTAGCCAAATGTTTCAAGGAAGACGATCAAGGTGTGATATGGTTTAAAAACCCGCATAGTAGTGCCAAAGAACGAAGAACTCCGCCAGCAAATTCTTGATGAAGCACATCTTAGTCGTTATTCTATTCATCCCGGAAGCACTAAGATGTACCAAGATTTAAAGCAACATTACTGGTGGACAAAGATGAAGATCGAAATTGCACGCTATGTGGCTAAGTGTGACACTTGCAGACGTGTCAAGGCCATACACATGAAAACTGTTGGTCCATTACAATCTTTGCCAATCCCAACATGGAAATGGGAAGACATAAGTATGGACTTTATTGTGGGACTTGCCCAGGACGGCCAAAGGGTATGATTCTATTTGGGTTATCGTTGATCGACTCACAAAGATTGCCCACTTCTTACCCGTCAGGGCCAAGTATACAGTAGCCACTTATTGCAGCATTATATATCGGCCGTATTCTCAGTTTGCATGGTATTCCAAAGACCATAGTGTCGGATCGTGGACCTCAATTTGTAGCCAAGTTTTGGGAAGCGCTTCACAAATCCTTGGGTACCAAATTGCTCCACAGTTCGGCCTATCATCCCCAAACCAGTGGACAGACTGAGAGAGTTAATCAGATACTCGAGGATATGTTGCGGGCATGTGTTCTGGACTTCTCGCAGAAATGGGATGAATGTTTGCCCTTAGCGGAGTTTTCATACAATAACAGTTATCAAGAAAGTATTAAGATGGCAACCTTTTGAAGCTTTATATGGGCGACGGTGTCGAACTCCGCTAAATTGGTCTGAACCTGGAGAAAGGTACTTCTTTAGGCCTGATATGGTGAAAGAGGTCGAAGAAAAGGTTCAGAAAATTATTCATAATATGAAGAAAGCTCAGACTCGACAAAAGAGTTATGCAGACTGACGACGACAACCCTTATGCTTTCTGGTAGGCGATTATGTCTACTTGAAAGTTTCACCAATGAAAGGTGTATCGCGTTTCGGGGTTAAAGGGAAGCTTGCACCCAGGTACATTGGTCCATTCCTGGTGATTGAGCAATGTGGACCAGTGGCATACCGACTTCAACTACCCAAAACATTGTCTGCTATGCATAATGTGTTCCACGTGTCACAATTGAAGAAGTGTCTTCGGGTTCCCGATCGAACCATTGAAGTAACAGATGTTGTCCTTGAACCGGACTTGACGTACTCTGAGCACCCTATTCGAGTCTTGGATCAAAAGGACAGGGTTACCCGGAGAAAAACTCTCAAGTTTTATAAGATACAGTGGAACCAACATTCTGAAGATGAAGCTACTTGGGAAACTCAAGACTTCCTGAATAAGAATTTCCCAGGCTTTCTAGCCTCATGTAATTTGTAAAGTGTATATAGTTATTGCAATAAAGGAATGAACCCCCACACCACCCCTGCCTTGTACCAGAAATAAGGAAATAAAAGTATTCCGCGTTTCCTTTTCCATTACTTACCCTAGGACTTTTAATCTCGGGACGAGATTCTTTTATGGGGGGAAGGATGTAACACCCCTGGTGTTACTATAACTAAAACTTGAGCATGGCATCATAAGCATTGGCATTGCATATGTTTGACACACCTAGAGTGCATTCACTAGGCAAAAATTTCAAACAAGTTGTATTGTTTTAAGTGTTTTGCAAATAGGACCCTGGATAGGGAATTTAACCCTAAATAGGGATTAAAGGGGTAAAACCTAACCCAAGTTGAGAAAACCTAAAAGCTTTAGGGTAAAAGTCATAAAATGAACCCAAAAATAAACTTGAATCACCTTTATACCCCTAAGATACCAGAAACCCTAATTGGAACCCTGGAAAGCCCTAAAACTAAACCCTAGGGCCCTATGTGCAAAATTAGTCCACTTTTGGGCTAAAGTGCAAAAAACCAAGCCAAATAAGTATTTTAAGTCATTTGGTTCACAAATATGTGGACTTAAAGGCCAAACCCTAAGTTTTGGACTTAAATGCAAAATGGACCTCATTTGAGTTCTATACTAAGTCTGAAATTCAGGGTTTAGACCCAACTTTGGGGCTGTGTAGCTTTCAAAAGAGTGAGAATTCATATTAGGTCACCACATCAAAATTGTAGCCCAATTATAGGAGAACAACTTTGCTTAAGAGTGTAAGCACAGTTGTTAAGAAATATTGGAGATAATCAGGTCTGAAGTTAAGCTGTCAGGCTGATTCAGTCTAAAAATTCAGATGTTTAGTGTAACAGAGCCATCTTTGGGTTTGAATTAAACCCTGATCCAGTGCTCAAATGGGTTCAAGTCCTATAGCTGAATTGTTGTCGGTTTATAGCTCTACAACTTTGTTACAGACGGTTGGTTTAGTCACCACACAAAAAATTGGAGAAAATCGACCCTAAATATGGGTTGTCTGGTGCTCTGATGGGAGCTCACGATGGTACAGTGCCCAACGGATCAGATCGGACGCAGCAAAAGAATCCCGCCGTCGATCACATCCTCCGCCGCGATTCTCGTCGCCGGCGTCGTGATTCCCGCTCGGGGTAAGTCGATAACTTCGCGGCGTCAAAAGATTGTCGTCACCGTTGAGCTGGAAGCCACCCCGATCGGCCACGATACCCCTCCCCTTTGCTCACCGCCGTAGATAAGGCCGCTCGCCGCCGTCGTGCCATCTCTGGGCCCGCCGCGTGTCCGAGCCTTTCCACGGCACCAACCGTGATTCCCTACTGCTGTCCCATCATCGCCGATGAGCCCGCCACGGCTAGGAACACGTATTCACCGCGCCAGACTTCTTCCTCATCATCCGGCCGCCAGCACGGCTCGGTCGAATTGATCGCCACCGCCCCCGGAGTCTATAAATTGAAGCCACCGCAAGCTCCGTAGAGTAGGTCAAGAACCCCGACACCCAGTATTGTCCCCAGTTGATCGCCAGCGAGCTTGAATTTCACCGTTCCCCCAATTCGGTTTCCGCCACCGTGAATTCGCCTCACCGCGGCTAGCCCCTCTCCCGGTCAGTTCACCTCTTCTTCTTCCTCGTTCAAGTTTTCCCTTAAGCCTACGATGCTGCCGAGCCACTGAATTGAACTAGGAGCCCGCCAATCGATTGGAACACGAGCACATGTCCGCGCCGTTCACTGTCCTCGCGGGCAGAGCTTGGCGGATCACCAATCGTAAAATTTATTGGGGGGGAAATGGTCCTTAGAACTCGAATTTGGTTTAATCCAAAGCTGGGCACTAGTCCTTGCCCCAATCGGCCGGCACAGACAGCTCGCCGGAGCTCGGCCGTGCTCCACGCCGTCGGGACCGTGAAACGTAAAGGAATAGAACTCGAGGGACTTTCTTGCAAAGTGTCAGTGACTCTGTTAATAGTGAGAGAACCCGTTCGCAGTTAGTTAAAACCCCAAGGGCCTCTGTGCAAGTCTGCCAGCGCGGGCGCAGGGCGCGCGAGCATTTCTTCTGGTAGTGGCCGACCTGGGCTGGATTCGGTCCAATACTATTCTATCTGTTTTTTCTTTTTCTTTTATCTCCAGAGCCAAAACAATTATAGAAAACAGTAGAAAAATGATTAAAATTGTGAAACCAATTTTCCCTAGTCTTGTTATTTTCCCTAGAATTAGTAAAAATAGTTTGTGATTTTTAGTAGAAATAAGAAATTTTAGGGCATTTAAAGTGGGTAAAATTATTAGTTATGGGATTTTTAGAAAATAAATGGTAAGTCCAAAAATGCCCAAACTTTTATGAGGACTTAAAACAATATTTAGAAGCCTTGGGTAGAGTTTGAATTGATTTGAACCATGTTTGATAACTAGAACCTAAACCACCCCCCTGCCCTTTGAACTCCTTTAACCGACTCCGGAAACCCTAAGTTCTCGGAGTTCCGTGAAGGAAAGTTGTACTCAAGACATAGATAATAAGTTTATATTATCTTTGCATCCTCATGAGCATCCCATGGCATCCATTCTTATACATATGTATGGTTATGATTAGAACGTGAAAGAGAAAATCGAAGTAACTGAAGAGAAGACACCACCACCTTCGGAATCTCAGGCCGGAAATTGTTTCTATTTTGATATCTGCGGATCCGAGCCTGACTCACCTGTGAACGAAGGCAAGCCCCGGTTCATGCAACCCCTTTCCTTATGTTTTTAAATACTTTTCGCACACTTAAGTCTAGTGAAATGTGCATTAGGTTCATAGGAATTGCTTGAAACCCTTTGATGCATTGCTTTCCTTGATATCCATACCTTTATAGATACTTCTGTGAAGTATCAAAATATGATTTACAAAAATGCTTAGCCTTGGTTAGATCTTGTGGATAGAGGTTGTCCTCAGTCTAACCCGGGAGAGGATGGCTTCTACCTGCAAGAATATTTTCATTTGGAGCAATAGTGGGATCTTACTGCAAAGTTCCCTGTGATGCTCTTTCATCCTAAGGAACAGACACAATCCTAAGGATGGAAATACTTAAATTGAGACTTGGGTTAGGAACAGGTGATGTTCTACCCAGGTTGGTCAAGGATTAATGCGTTTGTAGGCGTGCTGACCGAGGACCCTTTAACTGGTCACATGCCTCGTCATGGGTAAGCCTTGCCTCGGGCAGACTAAGGCCAGAATAAGATAACACGAAATGGGCGTGGAGCGGTGGCGAGAGTAGCGTGTACCCTCCGTGGCAAGAGGCTGGACGGTGGTGTATCTGTGCTCTCGGTTTGCGTGAACCTGATCTGGTCTTAAGAACCCCGGTGGCGGGTTGACATATGCAAGGGTTAAGTGATACATATGTCGTGTGATTGGAGATCCTCAGCTGAGTATAATCGATTCGGATCGTCGTACCTTCGCGGTTATGAAGACTTGGTCACTTCCCTGCAACCTAAAGTCAGGATGTGAACACTATGGATAAAAATGATGTTGTATTGATGAGATGTTGAAATTAGACTAGATGCAAATATAGTCTATTAATACTTAATATGGCGTTAAAAGATTGAAAGTAAGGACTCACTTTAGTAAGCTACTTCTGCAAAAGTATAAGTTGATTTTTGCTAAAGCCTCTCCTTGACTCCTATTTATCCAGCATACCCTTGAGAGTCTTTTCCTTAGTCGGGTAAGACTTGCTGAGTAATTCCATACTCAGGGTTTATCCCTTTGTTGTTTTTAGGTGAGGAAGCGACAAAATTTTTGTTGCTTTTGCTCCAAGGTGGTACCAAATGAAGAAAAACAAGAGTGAAAGATGCGGGAGGACGTGGTCCTCCATATAGGACTTTTGTTTTAAAAGCTATCGGGAGGAGTTTTTGCCTCCCTTGATATGTGTAATAATACTACTCAGCACTTGTTTATAGCTCTGGTCTGTAATAAGTAACTTGATCTTACTTTCTAAATAAATGTAAGTTTATGTAATTGCTTCCGCACTTCTTTATCTCCGATGTTCTGCAATGTCTGCAAGACGGGTGAGACATTCCTGGAAAGGTAAGGAAAGATACCGAACTTGTCAAGTAGTTCAGGGGGCACCTACAGGGTTGTCTGAGGTCCGTTGGACAAGGACAACTGTAGGTGGGCCTAATTACTTGGGAGGTTCCGTCACAACAGCAGCACAAAGTTATAGCCTGAAAAACAACAGGGAATAAAACCCGGAGTACGCAATTACTCAGCAAGACTTACCCGACTAAAGAAAAGACTCTCAAGGGTATGCTGGTTTTAAAGGGATTCAAGGTATGGCTTATCAGAATCAAGGACTCTGTTTGCAGAAAAGCTTACTATGAGTGGATCCTTAAAAATCCATTTTTACTTGTCAGGTTAAGTAAAGTTACCTGCATCTAGAGTTCTTTCTATCCTAGTTCAAGCACTTGGCCTACACTAGCCATCTTTTATCGTCCCTTTAGTTCACTGGATTTCTACGTGTAAGTCAGTGACCAAGTCTTCATGTCCGAGAAGTAACGGCGATCCGAATCGATTAATACCCAGCTGAGGATCTCCAATCACACGACATATGTAGCACTTAACCCTTGCATATGTCAACTCATCACCGGGGTTCTTAAGACTAGATCAGGTTCACGCCAACCGAGAGTACAGATACACCACCGTCTAGCCTCTTGCCACGGAGGGTACACGCTATTCTCGGCATCTCTCCACTCCCATTGCGTGTTGTCCTATTCTGGTATTAGTCTGCCCGAGACAAAGCTTACCCATGATGAGGCATGTGACCAATTAAAAGGTCCTTGATCATCAGGCCTACATCGAGCACGGTCCTTAATCGACTCAGACAGAGACACTACACCGAGACTCTCTTCTCGTGCAAGACACCCGCCCGGTCTTAGCTTTATCATTTTAAAAACCCAAAGTCTGGTACATGGCAGAGGTACATCTCCTATGTTGAACCGATCATGGTCATGATGGATCCACCATCAAGTTTATTTTTGAAAACATTCCATCCACTGTGAAGCATCATCTTTTGTTTTAAAAACAAAACATTTGTTTTTTTTAAAGCAAGACTAAGCATCAGAAAAACCTTTTCATAAAAACAGGTAATCAAGGAAAGGTAATCAATTTTCCAAGGAAGGAAATGCATCAATTGTTTAGCACACAACTCCTATCACCTAATGCATCAAGCAAGTGAGAAAGATTTTCAAATAGCAAGGAGGTGGTAAATGCACCGGGGCTTGCCTGGATAACACTAGGTTAGTGTTTGTTAGGTGGCGACCACTTGGCAACCATCCTTTGTCCTAGCACTTGATCAGGCAGGTTCGTCCATTAGCATCACCATGCGGAGTAGTTCTCGCTTGGGGTCGACTTGGCTCGTCTTCCGCATCACGTGGTTAATTCACGTAACTAAATGAAATGCATTATGCACATGAATGCATATAGACAGGAATATTACAAACCTAAATAGTGCTACGCGATAGCGAATTAAACACCTAGCGGCGAGTCATTGTACAATTTCATACGGAGACACTAGTTATTGACGTACGACTAAGCGCAATAATCATGCTTCTCTAAATTAAACGAACCTAACGCAAACATCATGAACAACAAACTATACACCTTTAATACAATTAGCCTAAACACAACTTATTAGCTAATTAATTAAATTCTAAACTTATCCCTCGCTTTACAAATTATACCACATCGCTCACAAAGAACTATTTTAATTTTATTCACACCTCACATATTTTACATGTCAACGATTAATCAAACATTTCAAGTTTGACTACCAAAATATCCTACAAAATCAACGATGATAGCCTTATCGGATAATCGTTTGGATTACTAAATCAATTCTTTACGCTATTAATTCTCCTTACACACTAATCATTTTAAACTTGAGTTTCGCTTGACACGACCACTTTATACTTTTGTACACAATCTATTCATCAAGCCAATAATTAAGATAACAAAAATATGAATCAGCTTACCATACTAACTCTGACGCGCTATCCGCGAACACGGCAAGGATTCTAGTTCAGCCCTTACGTCGAGTACTTGGTGAACATCACGCTGCTAGCTTCGTCTTCACTCAATTCTTGGGATTTCTTGATGACACACGGAACAACGACGAGATCGAGTCTAGAGCGAGCTGGCGACGACGAAGTCACGAGCAGGGAGGATGGGTTCAACAACTCGACGGCAAACGCGAGCACGGCGCGAAGCCCGATGGACGAAGAGCGAGTGCGCCGCAATGACAACGAGCAGGCGCGCGAGCGCTAACGCAAGCCAGGGACAAGCACGAGTGCTGGGGTACAATAGACGACACCCGGCGAGCACGCAACGAGACACGTAGCAGCGACGACAGTGGGGATCAAATTCACGACAGGAGGTGATGATAGCGCGGCACGACATCCATGGATGCGAGCTGAAGCAGAGCGAGTGGTCTATCGAGGAGGATGCAAGGGAGGCAAGGAGCAGAGCAAGCACTTGAACATGATCGACGGCGAGGTCTGCCGAGAGAATATCGGCACACAACGCGACACAACGAATACGCAGAGCTTCAAAATCACGCGCGCAAGATCTGACCGGAACTGAGGACGAGCGAGCAGGGAGAGGACTCGGCGAGGGAACTCGACGGCGGCGACCTGGGCGAGCGCAGTAGGAAGTCGACCATGGCGAGCAGCAGGAGCGAGGGAGCATCACGACAAAGGAAGAGAGGGGAACACCGGCCATGTAAGGTGACGGCCATGGAGAAGCAACAGTGAAGAATCGTCCCCGGTCGGGCCCTGGACAACACGCTGGTGGCCAGCTAGAAAGGACAACTTGAGTTGCGACAAGGGGCCCAAGCAAGAGCGCGTTGCCGCGACTGATGGAGGCGAGGAGACCGGCGAGCATGCAGAACACGGTGCCCAGGCATGTGACCGAACTAGGACAGGGAGGACCGGCGAACAGGAACGAGATCCGGGCTGGAAGAGTGACGGCCGTCAAAAGCAGGGGCACGGGCGAGCTTGAGGGAGCTCCAGCCAGTTGCCGTAAGAGAAGGGCACCGAGCGAGCAGAGGGAAGGGGGGGGGGGGGGGGGGGGGGGGGGGGGGGGGGGGGGGGGGGGGGGGGGGGGGGGGGGGGGGGGGGGGGGGGGGGGGGGGGGGGGGGGGGGGGGGGGGGGGGGGGGGGGGGGGGGGGGGGGGGGGGGGGGGGGGGGGGGGGGGGGGGGGGGGGGGGGGGGGGGGGGGGGGGGGCGGGGGGGGGGGGGGGGGGGGGGGGGGGGGGGGGGGGGGGGGGGGGGGGGGGGGGGGGGGGGGGGGGGGCTGGGGGGGGGGGGGGGGGGGGGGGGGGGGGGGGGGGGGGGGGGGGGGGGGGGGGGGGGGGGGGGGGGGGGGGGGGGGGGGGGGGGGGGGGGGGGGGGGGGGGGGGGGGGGGGGGGGGGGGGGGGGGGGGGGGGGGGGGGGGGGGGGGGGGGGGGGGGGGGGGGGGGGGGGGGGGGGGGGGGGGGGGGGGGGGGGGGGGGGGGGGGGGGCGGTGGGGGGGGGGGGGGGGGGGGGGGGGGGGGGGGGGGGGGGGGGGGGGGGGGGGGGGGGGGGGGGGGGGGGGGGGGGGGGGGGGGGGGGGGGGGGGGGGGGGGGGGGGGGGGGGGGGGGGGGGGGGGGTGGGGGGGGGGGGGGGGGGGGGGTGGGGGGGGGGGGGGGGGGGGGGGGGGGGGGGGGGCGGGGGGGGGGGGGGGGGCGGGGGGGGGGGGGGGGGGGGGGGGGGGGGGGGGGGGGGGGGGGGGGGGGGGGGGGGGGGGGGGGGGGGGGGGTGGGGGGGGGGGGGGGGGGGGGGGGGGGGGGGGGGGGGGGGGGGGGGGGGGGGGGGGGGGGGGGGGGGGGGGGGGGGGGGGGGGGGGGGGGGGGGGGGGGGGGGGGGGGGGGGGG